>NW_012115132.1:4892877-4934757 GCF_000951035.1 Colobus angolensis palliatus
AAAAAAGAAATGCTGCCCTGACCAGCCGAGTAAGAAAGCTGGTCTAGCCTGCTGGAGCGTCTGAGGCACTTTAGGAGAACCAGTGTCTTAGTGGGTGGCCAGCACCAACGGCCAAGCATGGAAATGAGCCGTATCAGACCTTCCAGCCCAGTCCACCCTCCCGCTGAATGCAGCCCCATGTTCCAGCTCAGCCAAAACTGGCAATGGAATCTCACAGCCAACCCACAGAATCATGAGAAAAAAAAATCTGTCATTATTTGATTCACTAGATTTTGGTGCTGTTTTGTTTCTCAGCAATGATTAACAGATACAGACTCCATAAGAGCACTGGACATGTCTCTGAATCACTGACTGATTTCAGTTTCATCCTGTAACAGAAATGTAGGAAACTATAGATCATGAAAATTTCCTCTAGGAAAATGTCATTTGAATTTGAATGTGAAAGAGTCACATATAAATTGATTAAAAATCAAGTTGTGTGTGTTTATGGCAGGAAAACGGGATTAATAAAGTCAGATTCTATGTGCAAACCACACCAAAACTAATGATCAAACCTACTTCCAGGGTGTTTGCGGGCTTGTTTGGGCCATCTTCCCATGGGCAGACTGTACTGACAGTGTGCCCGCTCACCCCTGGGCAAACAAGGTGCCTCAAAAGACTGGACACAGCCACTGTGGGGAGACAATGCAAGGACCTGTGGGTTTTCCCAACACCATCCTATTCTAGAGCAGAAGTCTGAAAATTCAAGAACATGAAATTCAAACCCAGTCTTCAAAGCCATGATAGAGCCCTCCAAGTGGCTCAAGCATGAAAGACATCTATCAATTTATGTGACTAAAATCCAGTCGAGTCAATGTTATGGTTTGGATCTGTGTCCCCACCCAAATCTCACCTTGAATTGCTGTTCTCATAATCCCCATGTCTGGTGAGAGGGACATGGTGGGAGGTAATTGAATCATGGGGCTGGTTACCTTTATGCTGTTCTTGTGATAAGTGAGCGTTCTCATGAGATCTGATGGTTTTATAAGGGGCTTTTTCCCCCTTTACTCAGCACTTCTCCTTGTTGCTGCCATGTGAAGAAGGACATATTTGCTTCCCCTTCCACCATGATTGTAAGAGATGAAGATAATACAATGTATAGGTTTATTAACTTGATTCAAAACTTCAAAATATTTAGACATATATTATCCAGACCTCCACTGTACTCTTCTCTGGAATCCCACAGATGTTGGAAGTAGTTACTAACCCTCTAAATCGGGGTCCACTGACCCCTGAGGATCCATAGATATATTCTTTCCCATCACACATTCACTTTCAATAATAATATAAAACTCATCATTTGAGTTTCAGTTGAACAAAATACTAAATACTTGAAATATGCTAAGTGCTCTGTAAGGTGATACTTGATAATTACTGAAATAACTCTTTGGTTGAAAATAAATATCCCCAATATTTTTAATTTTGAAACACCATGAGATAGTTTTGCAAAACCTGATGTAACTTTAAGCAGTTTTGTTTTCTTTTTTATACTCTCATTTCTAATTCCTTTTTAATAAGCAACTGAAATGTAGATGGGATTATAGCTATTCTTTATCATTTTCTTATGTTTATTTTCTTGTTGTTTTTAACAATGAGTTTGCATTGCTCTATAATAAAATTGTAAAAGTAAAAAATTACTCAAAGAGTATACAAAACTATTAAAGTCATCTATGGCTAATTCCCTGAACCAGGGAAGTAGCAAAAGGGCAAATAAAGGGGAAATTTAAGATATATTTGGGAGGAATTCTGGATGAATCTTGGAGATACAGTGAGAGTTGAGACTTAAAGGTGAGAGAGAGGTGGAACCAATAGCAAGGACGAGGCTTTTGGCTTCAGCAGTTGGTGAAAGAAACAGTGGTTGCCACACGTAGTGGCTCATGCCTGTAATCCTAGCACTTTCGGAGGCCAAGTTGGGCAGATAACTTGAGGTCAGGAACTCGAGACCAGTCTGGCCAACATAGCGAAACCCCGTCTCTACTAAAAATACAAAAATGAGCCAAGCATGATGGAGGGCACCTGTAATCCCAGCTACTTGGGCAGCTGAGGCAGAAGAATCGCTTGAACTCAGGAGGCAGATGTTTCAGTGAGCCGAGATCACACTACTGCACTCCAGCCTGGGTGACAGAGTGAGACACTGTCTCAAAAACAAAACAAAACAAAACAAAAAATAAAAATAAAGTGGTTTTGCTGAGATGGGCAACACATGTGGAGAGAAGCAGTTGAGAGGATGGTGATGATAATTATGTGCAAAAATGATGCATGTGGAGCAAATGAGATGGCAGAGCACACCATACCAGTGTGACTCTTCTGCCAATTAATTAAACTCATGATCATCCTTGTTTAGCATGTCTATCTGAATCTAAAGCTGTTTCTTGCTTTTATTTTGCCTGACATTACATTTTACTAGTGAAGCACCCTTCCACAGCAGGCAGGCTCAGAGGAGTTGACTCCCAGAACCCCTGATGGAAACACTACAGGGAGTGAAAACTGGGTTCGAGTCTGGCTTGCTGCGGTGCCTCCTCTTAATGGGTAGGAATGTAATATTCATTAAAAAGAATTCAGACTTCAATCATTCTAATGATCATGAAACTTCTTTCATCAATGCATAATAGAACAAAAAGATTGATTTTCATTAGGCATGACTTTCAACATTTTTTTACTTCTTATATAAAAAATGAATCTGTTCAAAGTCTTTCAAGGTCTAAGATATTTCTGATCTTCTTGGAAATTGTAGGTAAGTTTTTACACAGTTTGCTGCCCTTCACCACCATAGTCAATTTAGAATACTCCATTATCTGGTGAAATTTTAAGGCTTAAATTGCCTTCAATTTAGGAGCCCCCCCACTTCCCAGTAAAATGTTATTTTTGAAAAGGACATTTACTATGACTAAGACATTGTGCCTTTTTTTTTCTTATTGTAGGTTATAGAAGAAAGGAGGAACAGGAGATAGTTATTAATAGTATTAGTACACTGAATTCATAGTCCCTAAAAGTTAAAAATGATTACTCAGTATTTCCTAAGTATCAACAAAAAACTGAACAGCTTCATCAGAATACGATCTCATTCACAGACATCTGCATTTGCAAGATGTTAAATAAATGTGAGTCCTCCAGATTGTGTAGCCACTTTAGATTGTATGGACTTACCTTGTGTTGTTAAGACGGATTCTTGTTAAACTTGAAAGTCAATCTGTTTACACACTTTGTAGAGTTGAATTAGAGGGGCCCATAGAAGTCACAAAATCTGACTTGGTCAATTAGAGCATCACATTCTCCTGGCCACAGTGATTGAACCAAAATCACAGAATAATGGTGATATGGCAGTAAGAAATCTTTCAAAGAGATATTAAAAAAAAAAAAAAACAGCCCTCCAAGTGGCTCAAGCATGAAAGACATCTATCAATTTATGTGACTAAAACCCAGTCGAGTCAATGTTATGGTTTGGATCTGTGTCCCCACCCAAATCTCACCTTGAATTGCTGTTCTCATAATCCCCATGTGTGGTGAGAGGGACATGGTGGGAGGTAATTGAATCATGGGGCTGGTTACCTTTATGCTGTTCTTGTGATAGCGTTCTCATGAGATCTGATGGTTTTATAAGGGGCTTTTCCCCCTTTACTCAGCACTTCTCCTTGTTGCTGCCATGTGAAGGAGGACGTATTTGCTTCCCCTTCCACCATGATTGTAAGTTACCTGAGACCGCCCCAGCCATGCTGAACTGTGAGTCAATTAAACCTCTTTCCTTTATAAATTACCCAGTCTCAGATATGTCTTTATCAGCAGTGTGAGAATGGACTAATACACAGGGCTTCCAGGCATAACAGGATGCAAGAGCTCAGAACATATCATCAAGGCTGGGTTACTCTTTACTTCTCAGTTTTGTCTTTCCAAATTATCGACTCACTTTCAGGCTTCAGGAGATGATCCCTAGAAGTCCAGGCCAACCTATCCCTTATTGCCAAAAGTCCCAGAGAAGGAAAAAAAAAAAAGTACACATTTGTTCCAGCAGTCCTAGCACTATGAGATGATTGGATCTCACTAACACTGATTGAGTCATGTGACCAGTCTTCAACCAATCACAACATCCAGAAGACTGTGATGTTCTGATTCACCCAATCTGTGTCACAGTCTCACCAAAGCCATTGGGAGTCAACTCCACCTGAAAGAGGTAAAGTGAGTGTGAGGTCAGGGTGATTCCCCAGGAGGAAAAAAAAAAATCACTCTTCTCTCATGTAATCCCAGCACTTTTGGAGGCCAAGGCAGGTGGATCACAAGGTCAGGAGATCGAGACCATCTTGGCTAACACGGAGAAACCCCGTCTCTACTAAAAACACAAAAAATTAGCTGGGTGTGGTAGCGGGTGCCTGTAGCCCCAGCTGCTGGGGAGGCTGAGGCAGGAGAATGGCATGATCCCAGGAGGCGGAGCTTGCAGTGAGCCAAGATAGCACCACTGCACTCCAGCCTGGGCGACAGAGGGAAACTCTGTCTCAAAAAAAAATATCACTCTTCTGTTTCTAGAAGAGGTTGGGTGGTATAAACAACAGATGCCTGTAACAGCAGCCAGGCAGCAGCTAGATCACCAGGACCCTGACTTCAAGAAAGAAGCTGTTTCCACCACTTCTTTCTTTGTAATTTAAAATATCTGAACAAGTTACTAGGAAGAAAGGACGGCAGATGTACCAGCAATGGGTAGAGCGAGAGCCTCCGTGGACTGAACACAAAACAACAGAGCTTAAGCCAGCTTGCTTGCTGCCCAGGACCATTAAAGTAACAGGACAGTGGAAAGAAGGGGCTTGCCTACTTGCACTCACTGCCCAGTCTTGGTTTAACTGGGGTCTCTTTCTTCACATTGTTGTTTTTCCCCATTGGAAGTTGACAGTTTGACATCCCATGGGTCAGCAAGTGATAGAAAAATGATGGTCTCCTCATCGCCAAGATAAAACCTTCCTGTGTGTTCCACCAACACATGAGAGGCCAACTGAAGTGTTGAAGGAAGAAGTAATACAGAATGGGGCCATGGGATCCATCCATGGCAAATTTCCCAGTTTTCTCAGTTTTGCTAAGGGGCATCCAGCCCAGGTTCCACCAGCCCTAGTCATATAATGGAAGGCACCAACTTCCACAGGATATCTTCTGAAAACTATGTCTGATTCTAACTTACTTTTCAAGGCTTGTATTAACTATGAAGACAAGACTGAGCTCTCTCTTTTTCCTCTTGGATTGAGAATTCCTGGAGAAGCAACCAGTTGCCCCAGCTTGCATCATTTGTCCAATTCAAGTTATCCTATCACCAAGACAGTGGGACATGAGAAACAAAATGGCAGCTCCCATGGAGACTGTGTAAAGCAATTTGACTGCTCTGGCTATATATGCTCCTACTGCTGCTGCCTAGGAAAAACGCTGACTGTTAGACCAGGGATTTACTAAGATATGCAGGGACACCAGCCGGCTACAATTTCGTATTCATTCATTTCTTTGATAAATAAGGAAAAAAAGTTTTCTATTAATATAAATAATATCCTTCCTTCTTTATGTTCTAAATAAGAAATTTAGTATGTAATTTTTAAACTCATTTCACCAATTTTTCTATCAGCAAAACAACTCACAAATGTTAGACACCCAATCTCACTAAGCATAGAGAAAAGTTATATAGTTGTATATTTATAAGGCTTTAAATTTTGTTTCCAGGTTTAATGTTCAGGTCATCTTTCTCACTTTTCCATAGTTTACGGTCTCCAGTTTTCTGTTGCAATCTTTCTGACCCAGATAACTTTCTAGGAGACATACTGAAGTATTTAAAATTTATATAATAAAATATAAATGCAAAACATAAAACATGATTAACACAGTGAGGTCAAACTTAAACACACATTTGAATGTGTAAAAACATTGAGTTTATTTCCCAGAGTGAATCTGATCTTCCTCACAAGCCTTTACTTTATTGGATAGTAAAGGGAACACTTCAATCAATTTTATCTGTTAAACTGAGTCCAACTCAATAAATTAAACAGTGCCATTTCAATGATCCACTCCTGCTCAGATAAACTTCCTGCCCTCACATATTTCTCTCCCCTCCTCTTCTTCCTCTCCCAGATGGGGCTGGGTGAGGAGGGGCTGGGAAGGAGGGCTTACATAGCCTCCTGGTGCAGAGGAAGTCTCATTTTCCCACACATAGGTCCTTGTGTTTTCCTCTGGCTCCCCTGATCACTGAGATAATGCTCTCTGGCTGTCCAGTGGTGAGTCATCCTCCTGGCATCAAATGATAAAATCTGTGACAGGTTCTCTTACTTTGATCAGTAACCTGTGATCACTCCTATCGAACTTGCCCCTCTTCAGCAATTGCTGGTGTTGTGTATACTCTGAGATCTCACTGTAATATCTTGTTGATCCCTAGACAGAATTGTGTGCCCAATTATCATCAGCTATACCATCACTTCACATCCCTGAGACATCCTCCTGTTAACCAACAAGCACCATCAGCTACTTCCCACATGTCCCTGAAGAACATGTGAGAATGTCTCAATACCTTTCACCCTTATAGAGATGGAGTCTTGTTGAATAAACACTCTACATTAAGGATTTTAGGCCAGGCACAGTGGCTCATGACTGTAATCCTAGCACTTTGGGAGGCTGAGGCGGGTGGATCACCTGAGGTCAGGAGATCAAGACCAGCCTGGCCAACATGGTGAATCCCTGTCTCTACTAAAAACACAAAAATTAGCCAGGCGTGGTGGCGGGCACCTGTAAACCAGCTACTTGGGAGGCTGAGGCTGGAGAATCACTTGAACCTGGGAGGTTGCAGTGAGCAGAGATCACGCCATTGAACTCCAGCCTGGGCAACAAGAGCAAAATTCACTCTCAAAAAAAAAAAAAAAAAAAAAAAAAAAAGATTTTATTCTAAGGTAGCCACCACAGGTTGGTGTGAGAGTGAGAGGAGCCATCATGAAAGGTGGTCTTTTCTCAGATCTCTTAATAAAAAAGTAATATAAAATAGCCTCTTCTTTTAGGCTTTCCCTCACTTCATCTAATACGTCTCTGGTATTAGACTTTCTACCTAGAAGAGAAAAATCACATGTCAAATGTGTCTCAACTCCTGTTTTCCCTTACTCTCATTCCATTTTCCTTTTGACAGTCAACTGAGAAGCAAAAGAGTTAAGATTTTTCTACCTCTTCCTTTTAAACCAGAACTTTCTCTATATTATGTGCTTCTCCTTCTCAAGGTAGAATTTTCTGTCCCACCTTCCCTGATTCTATATCGACGGCTTCCAGGGAACAAGACATAGGAGGAAGTGGAATAAAAACCTAGGTTATAATATTTCTAATATATTTTCCAATTTGCATGTGTATGTTGCATCAAAGAATGGTCAGTGCTATCAAACATGCCTTTTGCTTTGCATTTGAAATTGTTGTCTGCTTTGGGAAAAAAAATGGCCTGATTTATATTTTGCCTGCTTTATAAGAAGTCACATGTGGAGTCCTGAATAAAAGAGGCACTTAGGACATTTCTGATTTATTCCTGTGGTGTTTTCACATCCCTACATAAGTGGAAACCAGAGGGGAGCCCTCTGGCTGATCCACACAAAATCCTGCTCTGCCTGGACCATAATTTCCCCAATGAAAGAGAGATTTAGCAGCCGCTAAAGAAAAAAAAGAGAGAGAGACTTTCTTCCTAATGTAATTAAACAAGCTGAGAAAAGGAAGCATTTTGGAAAGAAGGTGAGCAGCCATCCAAAGCAATTCTGCCAAGAATAAATATTTATGGATTTGTCTGTTGATGGGAAGCCCTAGCCACTGATTACATTCTGGCTTGTGTGGTCTCTAAATACTTCCCATGAACTCGCATTGTCAGACTCGAAGTCATTAAGCATTATGTCATCAGCAGCTGTTGCCTGAAACCCTCTCATGGTGTGACATACGAAAGGTCCTGCACCATACAAATGGAGGGGATCTGTTTTAAGTGAGGATTCCAATCAGGAAAAACAATTTCTGCCAAAGAGGCTTTAAACTCCCTCTCACAAGACCACTGTGGACCAAAACTATGGGTAAAGCCCTAAATGAGGTTACAGCCATCAAAGAGACTCGGCCCTGCAGTAAGGGAGAGGAAGACAGAATTATCCGGCCACTCCTGGGGTCTAACCAGACTCTGAAGGCCGCAGGCAGGCTGCTTCACCTCCCTCTATGGTTTCCTAGTTCTGACCCCAGCCCTATGGCCACACTTCTGTGCCACTCTGAACGCAGACTCTTCCCTTCCCACATAATGTGGTTTGGATGTATGTCCCCTACAAATCTCATGTTGAACTGTAATCTTCAATATTCAAGGTGGGGCCTGGTGGCAGGTGTTTGGATCAGGGGTGCATCTGTCACGAATGGCTTAGCACCCTCCCCTTGGTGATGAGTGAGTTCACATGAGATCTGATTGTTTAAAAAACACCTTCCCTGCTCTCTCTCTCTTGCTCCACTTTTACCATGTCATGTGCCTGCTGCTGCTTCACCTTCCACCATGAGTAAAAGTTCCTTGAGGCCTCCCCAGAAGCTGAGCAGATGCTTTTGCCATGCATGGACAGCCTGCAGAACCATGAGCCAATTAAACTTCTTTTCTTCATAAATTATCCAGTCTCAAATATGTCTTTATAGCAATACTAGAACAACCTAACATGCATGCCATTCTTGACACCATCTGCTAACTCCACACCCTGCATCGGACCAAGACTGCATCTGTCCCTAAGCTTATTAAACCAGACCCAGTGGCTTAGTCTCAACATCTACCTCCCTGGATCCTGTGTGGAAGGTCCACTTCTTCCAAGTCTATCCCCTGCTTTCTAACTGCAATTTCTAGGGCACATCTCAATGGTTTCAAACATGTGGGAAAAAGCATGAAGGGAGATGCGGGCGAAGCCAGAAAAGAGGTTGGTCCTGTTCTCAATAACGTAACACCCTGCCAGAGTAACCTGCCCTGTTCCTCTCTGTGATATTCAACTGTTCTTTCTGGTCCACTTGCAGACTTTGTCCCTCATTTGGGTCTCTTCTTGTCCCTCTTATTTGGCTATCTCACGTGATTTCCAGCTCAACCCTGCTAAGATGACTGTCAGGGACTCCATAAGTAAAATGCCATTTGCTGATACTGTTTTCCAGATCACAGACAAAGTTGATAGCTGAACACACACTCGGGTCTCTGCCAAGCCTCTTCATGCCCCAGTGCAGCCCACAGCTTGAGCAGCCCAGATAGATCTGGCTTATAAGTAATAAAGGATTGTGCTGGACATTACAAACTAGAAGAAGGTCATTGTCCAAACAGCATTTTTAATATTTTGGTATTATTTAAAGATGGGGGAGGCTGAGGCAGGAGAATGGCGTCAACCCGGGAGGCGGAGCTTGCAGTGAGCTGAGATCCGGCCACTGCACTCCAGCCCGGGCAACAGAGTGAGACTCCGTCTCAAAAAAAAAAAAAAAAAAAAAAAAGATGGAAAAAATACTATTTCCATGATTAAATGGCAAGAGCCTAGGATATAGTTTATGAACTTCTCGATTGCTTCTTCTGAGATGATCTTTATTTCACATGGACTCATTCTCAGGAATGCTATGAGAAAGCTTATCTGGCTGGGTTTGCATATATTTTCCCAGTGGTGTCTGCATGCATGTATGTGCACATACATATTGTGTGTGTGTGTGTGTGTGTGTGTGTGTGTGTGTGTGTGTGTGTGTGTGCATCCTAATACACCACATGCATGCAAATGGGTGATGGATAGGTAGATGATTTTAGGTTTTGCTGTTTGGAATTTTATCACTGAAAACCCAAACTAGAGTCATAGTGAAAATCACTGAAAAAGGCCTTCAATTATGGAAAACGTGATCTGATGTATTAGCCAGGAGGCTCATCAATTTCTACTGTTCCATCTATTAAGAACAAAACAATACTAGTTTTCTGTCCAAGCAAATGAGCAGGCTTGCTGAATAAAACTATGGTAAGTAGCAATACTAAAGAAGTCTTCTAACTCTTTACAGACTCAGAAACCCCAATTATTCCTCAAAAATAGGGAAAGAAAAAAAAAAGAAGACAAGCATGGAGAGAGAAATATGTCCAAAGAAATCACTGAAATATTTTTATTTCCAAAATAGATTTTGAACTAAAAAAAAATTAAAATAAATAAATAAATAAAGTGATGAGAGGCAAAGTTACCTGGGGAAAATGAAACCTGCTATAAAACCACCTGGTGGTTTCATGAGGAAAGAGAGTATTTTCCTTTAGAAAATTTCCTTGCCCAGTTTTTGGCAGCTAGAAAACATATGTGATAAAACAAAGACATAACTGAATCAATGGGGGATTTAAGTCTAATCAGATTTAGGAAAAGTCAAATTGTCTCTGGAGTGGGGAAATGGAAGGAAGAAGTTTATAGAACACATTGGGAGAACATTATTTACTTCTCTCTGAAACACTGATAAGCTAGCAGGTAATAAAATTGTTATTGCAATATTTACTACAAATTGGCTTTTTCCCTGCATCTGTATTTTGGCTATGCACCTCCCTTTGCTGAGCTATCTTGTTTGGCAGTGGGGTTTTTACTGCCACTCTCATGCTGTCCTCTCCTCCTTTATTTCTCATTCTAACCAGCACCAATACCATTCTCTTGTTCTTCCCCTTGCTCATCGAAGTTCTTAAAGATGAAACTCTGAAATCTTTCTCTGGCTATGTAGATGCTCCCACCCTCTTTCTTCCTTTCTTGCTTTTGGCATCTGAACTCTGTGCAGACCCCTGTTCTGTGTCAGAGAAGAACTGCTTCTCCTCTCCTATATTCTACCTCTATCTCCTGAGCTCTATAAAAAAGAAAAAAAAATACATTTCTGTTCTCTATTTTCACTGCTCAGCCTGCATGTCCTGCTGATGCTTTCACTCCAAACTCATTATCTCCATCCCAAACCAGCTCCTCCCATTAACTTCCCTGCTTCCATTAATGGCATCTTGAGCTCAAAACTATTCTTCTTCTTCAACTCCCACATCCAGTCAATTGCTTCTGTTCTAATTCTTATATCTGTTCCCTCCTTCTCACCCTCTCTGCCTCCACACTAGCTCAGAACCTCATTACTTTTCCCGAGCCTACTGGGAAAACGACCCCATTGATCTCTGTCTTCACCCACTCTAATCCATCCTACTCACAGCTACCAAACTAATCATCCCAAAACACACCCCAATCTTCGTGTCCACCCCCAGCTATGAAACTTTAAAACAGCTCACTGTCTTTGGAATTAAGTGCAAACATTTTATACTGCCACTCAAGTAACTTTACAAATGAATTCAACCCAACTTTTGAGATTTATCCACCACTGTGATCTATCGTCCAACTAAACCAACATGATGGAGTAGAAACCAAGAAAGGTCAGGTCCAGAATTGGGCTTTCGCCTGGAAGTGCAGGTCTGCATATTATTCATGAGTAGGGATATAGGAAGGTCAAGATGTGGCCCAAGGAAAGGAGGGTTGCCTAAGATAAGACCTGCCAGTTGCATAGTTCTTTCCACAGCTCATTACTCTATACATAATAGATATTATATGAATATTTGTTCAGCGACTTGGTTTTCAATGCATTTTAAGCTAGGATTTTACATTTGGATAAATACCAGCCAAAGAGCAGATGTCTTCTTATGCTTTTCTAAATCAATGTGGCTTACTATTTGTAGTTTCCTGCCTATATACACACTGTTACAAATGCATTCCCCAGGCTAGGACTTGGCTATATTTTTGATGAAAAGAAAGAAACAACTTTCCCTGAAGTCATATTAATAACAGCAGTCCTTTTCTCTTTCATCTTTCAACTAACAGTGCATCCATCCGGTCAATGAAATGTCTGCAAATTCAAACTGTTTAGGAATAAGTTAGCCCTGCTGTTGGATAGTAAGGCTCCCATAAACGTGACTTCAATAGAAAAATAACAATAACAGTAATTCCCCAACATTGTAATGTTCTGCAGCATGAAAATTTCTGTCACAGACTTTGTGAACTTTTATCCTTGAAATTTTTTTAAATTAGGTAAAAAAGGTATGGTGGAGGGATCAGAACAATTTTTAAGAAAGGGTTAAATAATAAGTATTTTAGGCTTGTGTTCCTTTCAGTCTTTGTTTTAACCTCTCAACTCTAGCTTTGTAGTGTGAAATCAGCCACAGACAATATGCAAAAGAATGGATGAGTGGGTGTGCCTGGATTCCAATAAAAAAGTTGTGTGTGGACACCAAAGTTTAATTTCATGTCACTTTTGTGTGCCACAACAAAATCTTCTAACTCTTTTTTCAGCCATTTAAGCCATTTTAAAAAGCATTCTTAGTTCACAGGCCATGCAAAACCAGGCGGCAGTCTGGATTTGGCTCACTGACCATAGTTTGCTCACTCCTATTATGGTGTTATTATGGTCTGAATGTTTGTGTCCCATGCTCCCAAAAATTAATATGCTGAAATGTGAGCATCCAAGGTTATGGTATTAGGAGGTGAAGTTTTGGGGAAGGTAATTAGGTCATGAGGGTGGAGCCCTCATGAATGAGATAAGCTGATATTGGCCTTGGCAATGATTTTTTGGCTATGACAACAAAAGCACAGGCGGTAAAAGCAAAAACAAACAAGTAGGACTACATTAATCCAGAAAGTTTTTGCATAGCAAAGAAAACAATCCACAAAATAAAAAGACAATCCACAGAATGGGAGAAAATATTTGCATATATATGATAAGGGGTTAAAATGCAAAATATATAAGGAATTCATGCAACTCAAAGGGAAAAGAACAAATAACCCAATTAAAAATGGACAAAGGACATGAACAGACACTTTTTCAAAGAAGACATACAAATGGCCAACAGACATATGAAAAGGTGCTCAACATCACTAATCATGAGAAATATAAATCAAAACCACAATGAGGTATCTTTTCACACCTGTTAGGGTGGCTGGTATCAAAAATACATGAGATAGCAAGTGTTATGGAAGGTGTGGAGAAAAGAAAACCCTTGCAGACTGTTGGTGGAGCATAGACTGGCATAGCCATTATGAAAAACAGTATGGAATTTCCTCAAAAAAATTAAAAATAGCACTATTGTATGATCCAGCAATTCCACTTCTCGGTATATATTCAAAGGGAATGAAATCAGTATTTCAAAGAGATTATCAGCACTCTCATGTTTATTACAGCATTATTCACAATAGCCAAAATGTGAAATCAAACCAACTGTCTATCTTTTTTAAAAATATGGTGTGTTGTATATATGCCTATATATAAAATAGAGTATCATTCAGCCATTAAAAATAAAAAAAATCCTACCATTTTTAGCAACATGGATAAACCTGGAGGACATTACGCTCTGTGAAATAAGCCAGATACAGAAAGGTAAATACTGTATGTTATTTCACTTATACGTGGAATCTAAAAAAAGTTGAACTCATAAAACCAGAGAGTAATATGGTGGTTTCCAGAGGGTAGGGGTTGGAGGAAATGTTGATCAAAGGGTATACATTTTAATTATAAGATGAATAAACTCTTGGGACCTAATGTACAGCATAGGTCTCAAGAATTTATTCATCTTATAGGTAATAGATATGTTAGTTCAATTGTGGTGAGCATTATACAATATGTATGTATACCAAATAATCACACTGTACACCTTGAACATGTATAATCTTTATTTGTCAATTATGTATTTTAAAATAAGTAATAAATGGTCTCAGGGAGCTTGTTTGTCCTTTCCACTCTGTGAGGACACAGAGAGAAGATGCCATCTCTGAATCAGAAACAGGCCCTCATTCAACATCAAATATGCTGGCTCCTTTGAGTTCTTAGCCTCCGGAACTGTGAGTTAAATTTCTGTTGCTGATAAGCTGCATGGTTTATGGTATTTTGTTATAGCAGCCCTAGTGGACTAAAGCAAGTGCTATCCTCATTATATAGGTGAGATTCTGTGGCTCAAAAGTTAATATGACTTGCGTCTGAAATCACACAGAATGATTATTAGTGAAATTAATGATCAGTATTATTAGTGAAACTCTAGTCCGCTTCCTGTGACCAGAATTGTAGTCCCCTCCCTACATTTGGAAACACCTAAGAGTGGCCACCCATTTCTCCAAGCAGTGAAAACTGCATCCAACATGGAGAAGAGTATCTGAAAAAGACCAAGAAATCATAAAATTTTATTTTCCCCAAAGGGTTTATAAGTGGTCTGTCGCTCCTCTGTCCCCAAAAACTAAATGCAAAAAATATGTGAGAATTTGCATGGACACGGAAACCCCCCTTGACCAAGCTTTAGTTAGACTTCTCTGGTCCCCCTTCTCAACTAGACCTCATCCTGGGACTGCAGTCCTTAGCCTACTGAGCTCAATTTTAGCAAAAAGAAAGAAAGAAAAAGAGAAAGCCATGCTTGTACTAATCCTGGGACCTACCCAGCCTTTTGGGATCAGGATGGTGGCTGCTTAGGGAAGGTAAACACAGACCCATGCCTTACAATAGGGACGAGGAGTGATAAAGGTCCCCGTGGCGCAGAGCCCTGACTTTGGCCAGAAGCCTTTCCTTCCTAAAGCTACTGCTGTGGTGATGAAAGGTGAGCAGGGAAAGGGAAGCAGCAGGAGAGTCCCCACTGATTACATCATGTTGGACAACAGTAGATGGTTGATCACAGGAGGACATGAGGAGAACTGTGAGCCTAGAAATGCTGTGAACTTGAAGGGTTGCTCTGGACGTTATTAATCATATTGCCCTTGGTCAGATGTTACACTGTAATATGAAGGCATGCTTTGGTAGCATGGGGAAATCATTGACTGTCTTCACTGGAGGAGTGAAGCCAACAGAAACAAGCTACCTAGAGACACTTCTCTGTTATAAGGACAAATGGACTGCACAGACAGAGGATGTTTCACACACACGAGAATTCATTTCTTTAAACATTTGTTGCTTGCTTTCCAGATTACCACCATTTATGGGCATGGAATTATTGCAAAAGTTAGAAGTAGTCAGACCACCAAGGAAAGCATCTGGATTAGCCAAGTCTGCAGATCCCTCTTCATTTGTTTCTGTCCTAATTTTGGTCTTTTTCTTGACTCCAGCTAAGAATGATGGAGCTACTGCACTGACTCGCTTTATTATCCAGGCTTTACACTTGGGGCCATAACTGTTACTGAAGGACATACATGTGTACATTCTCTATATAAACATTCATTATATCAGTGGTCATCTAAATTGTTTCCATTATTTCATTACTTCATGTGGGATGTTCAAATGACCACAGGTTCTAACTGAACTGGAAATATAATGATGATCACATTAGGGTAAGAATACACAAAATATAGAAAAAGAAATATTCATTGAAGAAATATCAACAAGAAATGTAGACTTTAAGTGACATTTGGAATCTAAATCAAAATGACATTCTCCAAGGAGCTGGAGAAGGGCCCCCGCTGGTCCTGGGATTGCTGTTGTTGATATGTGAAGTCATGCTATGCAGCCCAGCAACTGCTGCTGTCTCTGGGGGAGCCAATTTAAGATTTGCTTCAGTAGCTGTAATTTAAGAGTAAGGGCACTGGGAGTTGAAACCGAGCACTCCACAAGCATATAACCAAGCAGATTTCTATCCACGTTGCAGAACCTTTGGGCTCACGCCACAGCTTTTCTATTCTCTGTCATCTTTTTCCAATTAGAAAACAGACCAAGTAGAAGGAAATGATCACCCACCAGCTCTATCTGAAAATTATCAGCGCTGAGCCCCTTCGTTAGCTTTTCTGAGCTCTGCTCCCTGGAGAGGGACTGGTAACCCCGCATTTCCAAGCTCTGATTGAAGCTCATTATCATCAAAATAGTTTGGTAGTTCAATTTTATCCATCCCATTTCACAGATGGCCAAATTAAGGTCCAGTGAGGTTAAATAGCGAGTGGAGTCTCTCAGCTACTGAGTTGCAAGGTCTTTTAGCTGGAGACCAAGGTCTGCCCTTTTTACACTAGAAACCATTTTCTCTCCTCTATCAAAAAAAAATATATATTTTCAGAGAATCAGAGAGTTAGGTTTAAAGATGTCATATGACTTTTAGGGCCCCGAATCAAATGCTCTGTGGAATCCACCTGAGACTTTGGTAGCTCGTGGTTTTTATCAAACTATTGAAAACAGATTTTTCTGACTCTAGTTAGCTCTGGGAAAAACTTTATTTTCCTTATCCTCTGCAACCCTTTATCATTTTTCTTGACTACCTCACATCAAAATGATATTCTATTATACCTCTGACAATTTCCACCCTTCCCCATCATGATTCTAATCTCACCATGTAAGGGAGCTGGGTGGGGGGTGGGCTTCTCACCAGTCACAGCTAGAAACTTGTTCAGTGCTAATTAGTGCAAAAAGGCAAGGATTTCAGTATTCTGTCTGTTTGCACATTGATCGTGACAAACTGAATACCATTAAGAACCACATACCATTTGCTCTTATCTGTTATCTCACCTACAAGATGATGTTCCAACCTCACAGGGTTAAATCAGATGGTAAATGCAAAGAATTTAGGCTGGGCACAGTGGCTCATGCCTGTAATCCCAGCACTTTGAAAAGCTGAGACAGGGGGATTGCTTGAGCCCAACAGTCCCAGAACCACCCCAGGCAACATAGCAAGACCCTGTTTCTACAAAAAAAAATTTTTTAAATAGCCAGGTGCAGTACCACATACCTGTCGTTCCAGTTACTCGGGAGGCTGAGGTGGGAGGACTGCTTGAGTCCAGGAGGTCAGGGCTGCAGTGAGCCATATTTGCACCAGTGCACTCCAGCCTAGGAGACAGAGTGAGGCCCTGTCTCAAAAAAAAAAAAAAAAAAGAAAAGAAAAAGAAAAAAAGAAAAAAAGAATTTTACAGCACATTTAGTGTATGTTCAGTGCCTGTTAGCTATTATTTCTCATGAAATATTCTCACATATCTATAACGACTCATCAGCGCAACGTAATGGAAAGAGCATAGATTAGAGTCAATTCAGAGGCTTGGGTTCCAGCTGTGAATCTACCACTGAGTGCTCACTTCCATAATTCTAAAATGCCTCTTTCCTCTCTCTAGTGTGAGTGTTGATACTTGCTTGGCCTTCTCTAAGTTATAGGAAGGATAAAATATGCTGGTAGTTTTCAAGTTCATTTCAAAAATCTAAAAATACATGCCTGCAGGTATATGTTATTATTTCAGCTGCTCTTATCATTAAGTCACTGCTGTATGAAGCACTATGCATGCATTGCCTTCATATGGGAGGGTGTGGGTTGTGGGTAGTGAGAATGTAGCAAACTTTGGCTTCAGACAGAATAGGGTTCAATCTCAGTTCTACCATGATTTGCTTGTCAGAGCCTCACTGTCCCCATTTGTTCAGTGGGGCTAATAGAGACTATTGTAATAGACGTTCCTATAATAGCTGGGCTGGGGCTTGGGCTCAGACATCCTAGGGTATGGTTCTTCCATATAGTTCCATCTGGGGATATGGCTCTGATCAACATGGCCTCTGTTTTCTGTCTGCATCATCTGTTTGCAAGAGACACAGAGAAAACTTGAACCCAAGTCTTTCAGTGGGCTTTAAATACATGTACATGCAGACATGATTCTCTAAATGGATCTGAGAATGGATGGAAGCCAGATTATGGGAAAAGAATAAGGATCACTGAAGGGAGAAAAATCTTAGTAAATGAGGAAGACCACTACTAAGCACAACTGAACACCAAGAAAGGAGACTTTGGCCGGGCGCGGTGGCTCACACCCGTAATCCCAACACTTTGGGAGGCCGAGGTGAGCAGATCATGAGGTCAGGAGATCAAGATCATCCTAGCTAACACGATGAAACCTCATCTCTACTAAAAATACAAAAAATTAGCCGGGCGTGGTGGTGGGTGCCTGTAGTTCCAGCTACTTGGGAGGCTGAGGCCTGAGGCAGGAGAATCTGCTGAACCTGGGAGGCGGAGGTTGCAGTAAGCTGAGATTGCACCACTGCACTCCAGCCTGGGTGACAGAATGAGACTTCGTCTCCAAAAAAAAAAAAGAAAGAAAGAAAAAGAATGGAGACTTCATATACTTACATTACCCTGAAATGAAATTTAGAGGTAATAAAACCTCATGTTTTTAAGAATCAATAAAAATGTCTTAACTATAATATGAAGGAGAAATAAAAAGAAAAGTAATTTATAATAAAATCATTTGCAATTCAGAAAGTAAGAGCTGGAGGTGATAACACGAGGAGATTAAATGAAATAAACATAAGCTCGTGCCCCTATGCAGAATGCCAAGGTTACGATCCAGATGACCTACAACTCTGTAATATTAGCAACTAACACACCAGGAGTGGTGTTGCTATTGGTGATGTAATTTTCTGAAATGAACAAATCCTGATGATGTCCTGAGTAAGATAAAAAAGGTGATGTTCTCTCAATGTATGCAGTGGTTGTGTTCTTAGAAAATTCAGAATACTATGTTAAAACTGTACCCAAAAAATGTATTGTGCTGATATAAAACATAGTTCATTCCCAGACCTAGATATTGGTAAATATGTTTTTCCATTTAATAAATGCCTAGGTGCAGACTGTGTTAGTCCATTTGCATTGCTGAGGAATAAAGGAATACCTGAGGCTGGGTAATTTATGAAGAAAAGAGGCTTGGCCAGGTGCGGTGGCTCACGCCTATAATCCCAGTACTTTGAGAGCCCAAGGCAGGTGGATCAGCTGAGGTCGGGAGTCTGAGAGCAGCCTGGCCAATACGGTGAAACTAATCATACAAAAATTAGTTAGGTGTGGTGGTGCACGCCTGTAATCCCAGCTACTTGGGAGGCTGATGCAGGAGAATCACTTGAACCCAGGAGACAGAGGTTGCAGAGAGCCAAGATCACACCATTGCACTCCAGCTGGGTGACAAGAGTGAAACTCCGTCTCCAAAAATAAAAAATAAATAAATAAATAGATAAATAAAAGAGGCGTATTTGGCTCTGCAGGCTGCACACAAAGCATAGCGCCAGTATGTGCTTCTGATGAGGGCTTAGGAGGCTTACAATCATGGCCGAGAGTGAAAGGGAGCCAGGGTATCACATGGCAACAGAGGGAGCAAAACAGAGTAAGGAGGTGCCAGGCTCTTTTAAACAACCAGCTCTCACATGAAGTACCACAGCAAGAATGCATTCATCATCATGGGGTGGGCACCAAGCCATTCATAAGGGATCTGGTCCCTTGACCCAAGCACCTCCCATGAGGCCCCACCTCCAACACTGGGAATCATATTTCAACATGAGTTTTAGAGGGGACACACATCCTGTCTCACACATCAAAGGGTTTCTACCATCTCTGTTCTAATCCACCAAGAGCTTTCTCATCATTGTAATAACCAAAATGGTCCCATAAATTTCAAACACACTCCCAGAGGATGATTAG
This sequence comes from Colobus angolensis palliatus, assembly GCF_000951035.1. NCBI lineage: Eukaryota > Metazoa > Chordata > Mammalia > Primates > Cercopithecidae > Colobus > Colobus angolensis. The sequence continues at coordinate 4,912,298 of NW_012115132.1, forward strand.
CCACTGAGTCAGTACAACCTTAACAAAATAATAAAACCATCATAATCAAGGAACTTCCTAATCTGTTCCTTTCTCTTGGCTCCATTTTCATTCCAGAAATCCTAGACTATGTTTTCTCTTTCTGTCACTACTTTTAAATCAAATTATCTTTTTAGATTATACTCTGACAACTCTGAGACTCATATTTGACCAGAATACTGTATCTCTTCTCAGAACCTTTCATCCACCACAAGTGGTTATTAGAAACCAATTTATCAGTAACTTTAGCTCCATCTCACAGAGGAGAGACTGAGGAATGAATCAGGCGGCTCATTGAAGGGCATACCACAACCTGTCTGCAGGGGTTGACCAGAACCTGTATCTCTCGGTGACCCCTGAACCCCTTTGCTCTTCTCCACTGTTCCTTCTACTTCCCTCTCGGATCTCTGTGACTTCATTTGCATTTTTAAGGAGTGAGTTGGAAAGCAGATAAAAGCTCAAATCACTGTTTTGCTCCTCGTTAATTCCTCTGGTGAAAAATCAGTAGTCAGCCAGGTGCGGGGCTCACGTCTGTAATCCAGCACTTTGAGAAGCCAAAGAGGGTGGATCACTTGAGATCAGGAGTTCAAGACCAGCCTGGCCAACATGGTGAAACCCCGTCTCTACTAAAAATACAAAAATTAGCCAGGCGTGGGGGTGCAAACCTGTAATTCCAACACTTTGGGGGCCGAGGGGGGCGGATCACCTGAGGTGAGGAGTTCGAGACCAGCCTGGCCAACATGGTGAAACTGTCTCTACCAAAAATATAAAAATTAGCCGAGTGTGGTGGTGCTCGCCTGTAATCCCAGCTATTCCAGAGGCTGAGGCAGAAGAATCACTTGAATGCAGGAGGCAGAGGTTGCAGTGAGCTGAGATCACACCACTGCATTCCAGCCTGGGCAACAGAGTGAAACTGTGTCTCAAAAAAAAAAAAAAAAAAAAAAAAAAAAAAAAAGAAAAGAAAAAAAGAAAGAAAAGAAAGAAAGAAAGAAAAAGAAGAAAAAAGAAAGAAATCAGTAATGAAGAAGAACCCTGACATGGGTTTCCATTAATCCAAGCTCTTGCTCCCCCTCATTTGCATGATTAATTGCAACCCGGCTCTTAGAGGACTGTGAGCACCCCCAAGGCTGCTGCTCCATGGAGAGCAAATCCAGCTCTGAACCTGCTCAGGTGTTGGAGAGGATGATGAACATACCAGACGTGATCAAGCAGGGCCAGGCCACAGACTCATTCAGTCAGGGAACAAGTCACGCACGGTGCCTCCTGTCTCCCTCCTTTGCAGAGATGTGGCAGAGAGTGTAATAAAAAGTAATGATGTGGAAGAGAGCATGCTGTTGCCTTCCAAGGGTCGAGTCAGTACAATCTGTGCAAGGTCCTGACATTTTCACTCTTTTTCAGTACAGAAATACTGAATGAAAAAAATACAGTGCCAAAAAAAAAAGACACATACCCGGGTCACTTTAGACACCTGAAAACAGATCCCAGATGAGGCATCCCTGTATATCAGGAAGATTGCTGTCCAGAGTGGGAGAGGCAGCTTGTGGGGACTGCCACTCAGTGCCACCTCCGTGAGTGACAATGGACTCGCTCTTCTTAATCAGTGTGGGCCATTCTCCTGAGCAGCTATATATCAGCTCGCACTTTTGGAAAAGCCGTTTTCTAATAGGGCCAGGGGGCTCTTGCTTATTCTGATAAAGAGACCTATCATTTCAGGAAGTGATTCAAAGGATTTATTTGCTGTGTTCAGAAGGAGAAGGGCACAGTGCCCACCTGGGAACACATATCAGGCGGTAGGTAAAGAGGATGGCAGTTCGTAAAAACATTTTCAAAGCTTCCAAATGACTGATGTATTCCTGAGAGCTCTGAAAGTGACGAAGGGAACTTTGCAGCCTCTAAATTGCAATGATTGCAGCTGGGACCTCCTCGGATTGAAAAAGGAGACTTTTAAAGGCTTAACTACAGAGCGTATTCAGATAGTGTCATCACTTAGATGGTTGCCTAGCACTGGAGAAGCAATAGGACATGCCATTTGCAACCTTAGTAAAGTTAACTAATCTCTTCATGTGTTATTGGGGGAATTATGTAAGTTACTAGTGGTTGGCATGTGGGCAACATTATGTAGTGACCACAAGGATAACTAGAACACTGTTAAAGGCCAATGCAGTGTAGACAGAATAAAACTATAGCTCCCTATATTTTAACTGGAGGGACACAAAGTCCTACATACCCCCAAAATCTCCCTACTTGAAGTTTTCATTATCATTGATATTGTTAATACCTTACATTTACTTAGCAACTTCTAGTTTACAAAGCCCTCATTTTAATCTTATTTGATCCATTCTAAAATGCTATGAAATTACCCTGTATGATACTAGAAATCTTCAGTCTTTCAAATTGAGATATATGCTTCTGAAAGCTCCCTTTCTAAAACTTCAGTAATTCCAACATTGGTAAAAATTGAACTCTCATCAGTGAAGACAGCACACTGCAAATCAAGATACATTTCTCTTCCTGCTGCGCTCATGCTTACCCTGAAAAAGAAATGGAATTGACTTTTTTTTTAATCCAGTCGGGAATGTTGCGAGGATAATGACCTTAAAATAACACAAAGTCTTATTTTTGGCAATGAATGTTATGTTTTTAGGCCAAAGACTTACTGTATTCATTCATTCAACAAATACTTGTTGAGCACTCATGCCAGGCACTTCTGCAGGCTATAGGAACACAATAGTCAGCATTTTGTTTAAATATCTACAATATACTGAGCCATCCTACTAAACCAGACACAGAAAGCAAATGAGGAAAAATAAAGTCAGGCTGTTTTATGGACATTGAAAATGATTGTAATCAGCAGGATCTAGTGATAAATGAAGCAATTCAACCAAAGGATGGGAAGCATAAATTGCCTACCATGAGAGGTACATAAAGACGCATTTTTGAACAATTATGGCAATTAAAGCACTTGAGATAAAATGTGAGGGATATAAAAGGGGAGTATAAGAAAAGAACATATCTTGATGTTATTCTAGGCCTCTTTCCTCCCCCACCATATACTACCTGCCACCTCGTCAATTCTTGTTCCAACAATCATTGGGTCACTGACCTCCTGAGCTTAAATCTGATGAACACATTCAATTCTTTCCAGCCTTGTTAGTCCCACTGAACACATGCCATATGACCATCCTTGGCACAGAATGCTACTAAGGTCAAATTGTTACCAGAAAGGGGTCCCAATGCAGACCCCAAGAGAGGGTTCTTGGATCTTGTGTAAGAAAGAATTCAGAGCAAGTATGTAAAGTGAAAGCAAATATAGGAAAGTAAAGGAATAAAAAAATGGCTACTCCACAGACAGAGCAGCCCCAAGGGCTGCTGGTTGCCCATTTTTATGGTTATTTCTTGATGATATGCTGAACAAGGGGTAGATTATTCATGCTTCCTCCTAGACCTTATAGGGTAACTTCCTGATGTTGCCATGGCGTTTACAAACTGTCAAGGCACTGGTGGTAGTCTAGCAGTGAGGATGACCAGAGGTCACTCTTGGTTTTGGTGGGTTTTGGCTGGCCTCTTTACTGCAAGCTGTTTTATCAGCAAGGTCTTTATGACCTGTATCTTGTGCTGACCTCCTATCTCATCCTGTGACTTAGAATGCCTGTCTGGGAATCCAGCCCAGTAGGTTTCAGCCTCATTTTAACCAGTTTCTACTTAAGATGGAGTTGCCCTGGTTCAAACACCTCTGACCAAATGATCCCTAAAGATCTGTGACCAGAAGATCCACTCTCCTTTCCTGATCTTTTTCTACTTGCCAGCTGTAAAGGCAACAAAGGACTATATGTAGTCTTTTCCAAGGTCACCTTACATGTTGGACTTGGGAGTTGATGTCAGTCACCTTGAAACTGTACTCAAATAATAATCCTCAGAGGAGTTCTCAGCCTCTGAACCTCCTGGACCAGGTCAGACCCAAAAGCATTTTTGCAGATATTATTTTATATTCCATTCCCTCTAGTTTGGAGGAAGAATTAGGGGTAGAGCTTGAGCTTTAAATCAAATCCAGGACCTGTCATTCAATGGCCTTGTAGTCTCAAGCATGTTTCTTCAAGTAGCTGAGCCTTGGTTTCCTCATCTACAAAACAAAGACAAGGCTGCTACCCTCACAATATCATTGTAAGGATTATATAAGAGAATACATGAGAGAATACTTCCTACCAAGGTTGCCAGACATGACTACATTACCCATCCGCCCACACTCCCTCCAAAGGAAAACTCCCTCAGTAGTCCCCGCTAATGCTATTTAGCCTGTCTAATTGCCATTCCTGTGATCTGAGATCCCGTCTTCCACTCATCCACAGTGACTAAACCAAGGCAGTCACCTGAGCCAAAAGCAGGCAATCCATAGACCAGTCAGCTACCATGACGGGTTGGCCTGGGTCAAAATCAAACAAACAAATTAGCAGGCTGAGCCAATCAAATTCTTCTCTTTGGAATTTATTATAAATTTAGAAAAAGGAGAGGCTGAGATAGTTAATAACAACGAAAAAGTAAAAGGAAGTTAATGGCTGCTTTAGTGCAATGGCAAGCTAAAGTCATAGGCAGGCATAATTTATAAACAGGCAGGAAATTACGTGTAGAGTGGAAATTGAGAAAGACAGCTACAGAAAGAGGCAGACAAAGCAGACATGCAGAGAAAGAGAAAGACCTTGAGAGGACACAGCTTCCTCTTAGTTCCTGAGCCTTCTCTTCTGATTCTGTGTCTCTAAGGGGATTCTTAGAATAGCCCCATTTGTACTGAGATAACTTGGGTTGAACAAAAGAGGTCTGATCAGGCATTCGATAAATCTTAGTTCCCTTGCCTTACTTATTTATTTAGTTAATTATTTGTCTCATCACTTATTCATGCACCTATTCTTTAATTTATTTACTAAGTTAAATAATTCCTGACCACCTACTCTGTGTCAGGTGTATTCTATCTGCCCTATTTGTACTGAGGGCTTAACTTGTATCCTTCCCAAATAACCTGTTTGGAATGATCTGGGTATTAGAGAAGGGGACAAGAAGGACGCAGGAGTGATCCTGATGGTGAGAAAGGTGTTTAGAAAATTAGTGGAAGACTTATCAAATCGTCTGTGGTGGCGGAGGGGTCCACCCCTCTAATTCTGAGCAGCATCAGTCCCACTAGCTTCAACATCCGCCCCAAAGCCAACAGTAAACTGCCAGGCTTAGGTCTAAAATCACATCTTCCTGTATTTCTCTCTCAACGTGCCCAGGCTCAAGCAGGATTTGGGGAGGAACCTTCACAGCCTCTCCCTCTGATCCCGCCCTTCAAGACTGGAGAAAATGTGTTTCTTTTCCGCCTGCTCATTCCTAAGTCTTTCTCATATACCATCATCTGTCACAGGGATGGTGACAGCGCAGCATAAGCCAGCTTTAATTCCATGGATTATTTTCTCCTGTCAGCTTTCAAAAAAAGAAAGAAAAAAGAAGGGGAAAAAGCAGTCTGCCCAGGCTCTCCCTGAAAAAGGATAAAGAACCAGACCATGCCAGAGATCCGTGGAGCCATCGGCTGGTCTGAAGAGGTCGGTAAGTTCAGGTTCGTGTTAGTGTCCAAATGTTAAACAAACAGATGGCTTGTCACACGGATGTTTACTAGCCTCACAGCTCTGCACTGGCCATGCTTTGAAAGGACTGCTGCTGCGAGCAGAGTATATGTCAGGCTTTTACCCTGTAGTCACCTGGAGTCAGCCTATCTAGGTCAGGGACTCCAAGTTGCCTCTTCAAATATGGGAGTGGGAGCCCGTAGCCTCTGTTCAGTATTTCCAAACCTAACAGACACTGCCTGTTTATCCACAATAAGACTGCACAAGCTGCCAAAACATCCAACTTCTTTGCTTTGGGCTGCAATGATATTAACCCAGGCTGGCTGTGTTTGTCATTTCTCAGTTTCCAGAAACCAAAATTGACACTCAGCAGTCTCTTTGATGAATACCAAATAAACAATAAATTAATTGCATTTAAAAAAAACTGATTTGTTGGATCATAAAAAAATCTTTCAAATATGGGGGGGGAGGGAATGATGAAATGGAGGCCTGGCGAGGAGAAAGATGACAATATTCTTCCCTGATGTTATAGAGCATCTCAGCATTTCCTCCATCCAGATTGTAAAAGGTTCCTCCACTAGAAAAACCAGAACCTTCCTTTAGAAGAATAAGGCTAATGGTCCATACTATCACCCTCTAACATGCTTTAAAAGGTCAAATCATGGTTCCATCAAAGCTGGGCTGGCTCCCAGTTAGACCGCTGAAAGGATGAAATTTTGCCTTTTCCAAAAGGAGGAGGATGGAGAAGGCAATGCTGTCAGTAGAGAAATTAATTTCTGGCAGGCCACAATGTTAAATATCCTATTGGATTCTCTGGCTCGCATTTGTTTAAAGTATCTTGCGGACGGAGCAATGAGAAGCACAACAGCTTGGAATGTGCAGCTAGTTCTGAGGCGGAGGGCGCCTTCTCGCCACAAGATGGCAGCAGGAGCCTGCGTTTGAAGCCAGGACTCCGCGGTCCTGCAGGAGTATTTCCCCCACCGCCCAGGAGGATCTGATTCCCCTTGAATTTTAACCAATTGTGTTACAGCTTTTGTCTCCAAAAGGACAGAAATAGGTTTTCTCTTTCCCTCTAATTGATTTTAAGTTTTCTTTTGTTCAAGCTCTGCTAAAAAGAAGAGAGAGCCCTGTTTTTCAAGACGTCTATTAAGTGGGCCAAATAATTATACCCCAAAGATAAACCTTTTCTCTGAAAACCACGCTCAGTATTTGCTCTAGAAGCAATGCTTGTGCTGTCAACCCGCTGACACGCCTTAGGGAAGCAGTCGACCCCCCTGGGGATGCTTTGGCTTTCTCCTGCAAACCCAGTTGTTGGCTGATTGAACAACAATCACCTGCTGGGACGCATCCTCTGGGGACTAGTGGGCGGGTCTAAAAAGGTGATAAATTTGCCCTTTGGTTTCCAGGCCTCCTTACTGGATTCTCCATCACCCTTTTGCAAAGAATAACATCACCTAATAAGGACAAACAGCCTCCAATGTGTACTCAGTCATTTGTCCAATGAATAAACAATGCTACCGATTTCCTAGTCTTCCTTCCATACTGACTTCCTGTTGCTTACCACAGCAGCCTCCAAAACAATGATGAATTCTTGGCCTTTGTGTACGCAGATACCCCTCTGCCTGAACACTCTACCCCAGGCTCTTCACTTGGGTAAGACCACTGCCTCCTCAGTTCTCAATCTAAATGTCACCTCCTCTGGAGAGACTTGTCAGCCGTCAAGGCCAGTCCTAGTGAGAGTCCCCTCACAAAGCTCACATCACATCCTACGCTTCCATCATTACAGTTCTTCCAAAAGTATGTAATAACTACTAGTTGATGAGTCATCTCCCTTCAAAGAATGTAAGCTTCTCAAAGGCAGTGTCTCCATCTGACTTAGTTTACCCTAGAGCCTGTAGCTTAAAGTTGCCTCCTCAGTACTTCATTGAATAAAATAATTGCAGAACTAAAAAACATACTGAAATTTTTGAGCTTACCTTTTCACATAATGTAACTATGAATTCCACCTACTGTTTTTTGAGGTATCTCATTTACTTGGATTTCCATATGCCATTTTCAACCCAGAGTGGTGCTGGGGCAGGCCAGGTGGAGAGAATTATAAATGGAAAATGTGGAGAATTGCGCAAAGCTCTGAGTAGCTAACGGGCACATGTCACAATATTATCTGTATTATCATTTTCTATGGGGGAAAAGTGGGTGTCAGAGCTTACGGGATCAAGTTAAAATACCCCTGTTTTATAGTCAAGTTATTCTGATATCTGACCCTATCTTTATCAATCACCTTTATCACCTGTGTGGTATCTCCCCAACCAGGAGGATCTCTCATTTTTCCAAATACATGCCAGGCTTCTCTCACTTTTGCGATTATTGTGACTACCTGATGTAGGATGACTTCCCTGGTGTTTCTCTATTCACACACTTCCCACTCATCCTCACAAACTCACTCAAGTTCTCTTTCTGCCGGAAGCTTCTACTGACCAACAAAGCCCATGCTGATTTCCTGTCTCTGAAAGTCAACAGTTTGGAGGGTCTGGATCCAATGTCCTTGGTTTCTGTAATTCAAATCACAACTAGATAAGCTCTAGCATGCTAGAATCCCAAAAACCAGGCTCCATGTTAACTGGAAGTGAACACTACATTTTTGCTTTTTCTCTAATTATATGCTGTTTGGAAACTTATTCTCCCCAACCTAAAAAATACAAGATACTCAAAGAAAGCTTTGTGTTATAAATCTTTGATATCCTGCAGGGTTTCTGATATGATCCTAAGCATAAACCCTCCATAAAGGTTGATTCACATAAGCAACCCTGTAAACTGACTGATTAATAGTACTACATTAGGCCAGGCATGGTGGCTCACGCCTGTAATCCCAGCACTTTGGGAGGCCAAGGCTATTGGATCACCTGAGGTCAGGAGTTCAAGATCAGTCTGTCCAACATGGGGAAACCCCGTCTCTACTAAAAATACAAAAATTAGCCAGGCGTGGTGGCACGTGCCTGTAATCCCAGCTACTCAGGAGGGTGAGGCAGGAGAATCACTGGAACCCGGGTGGCAGAGGTTGTGGTGATCCAAGATCACGCCACTGCACTCCAGCCTGGGTGAAAAGAGCGAAACTCCTCAAAAAAAAAAAAAAAAAAAAAAAACACTAAATTCATAGCCCCCTAATCTAGTATTCTTTAGCCTATTCCAAGTCTCAGCAGGCTGTTTCCCAGAGGATGACTCCCAAAGCAGGACTTTAAACATAAGGAATAAAACAGCACCAGCTTCCTTGGGTCCAGACCAGATAGGATACATTTCGCAATTCCCGCCCCACCTCACATACACACATACACGAAAGTCTGCAAAATCCAGTCTGATTTAGGCATTATCCAAATAACCTTGCCTGTTACCAGGATCGTCACTTAATTATGGTCCATTTCCTGAGCATTCAGCCAAAGGAAGATGTAAAGTGCCGTGACTACTTCTGCAGAGCTCACAAATTAAAAACCTTGAGGTTTTCTGCGGTTTCTGAAGCAAAGCCAGAAAAGCTGAAAGATGACTGATATGGTTAATACATTTATTGGCATTAGGACATTGTTATTTTATTGCTGGTATCAGGGTGATATCATTTTTCATAAAGACACCATAATTGTTCTTGAATGTCATAAAAGGTGAAATTCATTCTCATGAAAATTAAAGAGAATATTACAATGCTTCAGTCAAAAGGGGACTAAATGATACAGATGATAAAATGTACTGGCTTTAAATTTCTGTCCATAAACCAGGAGTGAGACTGAAGATAATTAGGCTAGAGATGAAGACTGTAATAACCTGGAATTAGTTTAGGCATCCCTCTAATCTCATTTATTCATGGCATAGAACTATTCATTGGGAAATCTGTTTTCCTTCATTGGCCAATATTTTAGCTGTCTACGGCCCAAACGAAAACACTGAATGGCGGGATGAAGAGACTGTAATGGAAATACATCTTACTGAAGATGGCAGAAGCAACTCACTTCTCACTAAAACACACAAGACCTAGGACCTAAAGTAACCAATGTGTCAAGTCCTTTGCTCAAAATATTGAGACTTTCATCCCCTCAACCATCAGATTTTTTTTTTTTTTTTTTTTTGAGATTGAGACGGCGTTTAGCTCTTGTTGCCCGGGGTGGAGTGCAATGGCGCTATCTCAGCTCCCCGCCACCTCCACCTTCTGGGTCAAGCAATTCTCCTGCCTCAGCCTCCCGAGTAGCTGAAATTACAGGCACCCGCCACCATGCCCAGCTAATTTTTTGTATTTTTAGTAGAGACAAGATTTCACTCTGTTAAGCAGGCTGGTCTCGAATTCCTGACCTCAGGCAATCCACCTGCCTTGGCCTCCCAAAGTGCTGGGATTACAGGTGTGAGCCACCTCGCCTGGCCTGCCATCAGAAATTTTTAAGGGCAAATTCTAGAATCCCTCACATACAAATTCCTTTTTCAACCTGCTGAGGTGATGAAACTTGGAAAGTGTTTAGGAATTCCGTTCTGCTATATGTCCAAATTCCATTTCTTCCTCTTCTCCACCCCCACCTCAACCTGAGCCCCACTAAAAATTCCTTCTGCTGCCAAGCGCCTTAGAAAACCTTTACATTATTTATTTTTTTCTGTGGATTCATTGTGTGTTGGAAGCCTCACAAGAAGCTGAGTGCATAGTTTCAGGGCAATAAAACAGTCAGAGCAAACGGCAAACTGTTCGGTTTGGCACTGAGGAATTCAGCATGCATCTGTGCATTCCTCCCTGTGTGGCTGGAAACCTCTCAAATCTGGTCCTCAGTTTATGTCCCCTCGGACGACTGGTTCTTTGGTTACTCTATGGGAGAAAGCCCCTAACAGAAATGCAACATCATGGGCCAGCAATTCCCAATTTTCACGTGCACAGATGTCTTTTGGGGGTCTTGCTAAATGTAGATGCGAATTCAGGAGATCTGTGTATAGGGTTGAAAACTCGGCATTGCTAAGAAGCTTCCAGATGATGCTACGAAGCTGGTTCATGGGTCACACTTTGAAATGAAAGGCGTGCGTTGGCTCACCTTCAGTACTAGATTGGGCTTCCTGCAATTCAGTCAGTGCTTACACTTGCCTTCATTAAAACAAATTTGAAATTAGTCCCATTCACAATGTTTGCAAAAATGAAATCATTTCATTACCATTTTGATCCTGTATTTACTTGGAGGCAAAATAGGTATTAATTAATCCGGGGAATGAGCTAGGTGAACAAGGAAAAACTCTGATCTTTTTACTAAAGCATTTTTCTTTCTCACTTTCCAACTATATATTTTGCTTCCTTGTTAAAGTAGCTAATGCCAATTTCATCTTGCAGTTTATTAAAAAGTGCATCTTGGCTAAGTACAAATCAGTTCCAGAAATGTCACTGAAGCCCGTGTGCATCAGGCACAAGGATTAGACAGAGCAGAGTTTTGCATGGTCGGTTTTATTTTGCTCACCCAAAAGGAATCTCATGTTCATTCCAACCCAGATGTCATTTGGGGTGATATTATATAGAAATTCCAATAATTAAACTCACTAAACTATGACCAGCTGACATTAACCCTGTTGTTAGGTCACAAATTGCTTCCTTCTCTTGTATGAGAAGATATCTAAGAGCTCCCCTGTATTCTGAATTAGTCACAAGCTCTCAGGAAAATGACCTCTGAAGACATGAGCTCAGAAAGTCACAGTGATCAGAAAGAAATTTGTACGTGTCTGTAAGCGTAATGTCCACGGGCATATGTATACAGACGGGCTAAGTGAGATGGGGGAAGAAAAACAGTGAACTTGAATTTCAGATGTTAGCACAGACATATTAGCATCATGACCTAAAGGAAGCATCCTCTCCTTCAGAGGAAAGCTCGGGGGGGAGGAGAAGATGTTTTATCAAAAGGCCTAGAAAGGTCAGGAGGTCAGAAAAAAATCAAAAGCTATAAAAAATGGCATTGGAGACTCTGTCCTGCATCTCAAATAACAGTTAAAAAAATTTATCTACTTTCTACACACCTACTATATGCACGCTAGTCGTCAAAATACAGAAAAACTAAAAACATAGTAAAAGCAAGATATTGTTCAGCTATTATTTACTGATACCTCCCACTAGGAGTGCAAACCATTGCCCTCAAGGGTCCGCTTGGGTAGACAATATTGTGAAGGCCTCAACAATGTCCTCTTCTGTCCTTGAAGAGACTAAAGCTCAGTTGGGAGGCACAAGGGAAAGACAATTACATTACAAGACTGTCTGTATAAAGTATGGGGCAGAGCCTAACGTGACAACAGGTACCAAAAAAGGATTCATGAGTAGAATGGGATTTGAGCTCCATAGAATGTATAGCAGAAAAAGAAGCACCAGAGCTGAGCAGAAATATTTGCTCGAAAGGATATTTTTGTCTATTAAGAAAGACTTGAGCCATTAGACATATTATTAGAAAACAAGTAAAATAAAATTTTAATGAAAATTAAAGAAAAAATAAAGAATACATACTACTGAACTTATGCATATTGATCTCCCTCTCACACACACAGAGTAAATATAGATAAACCTAGACACAGTGTTGTTGTCAAGAAAACAAGTCTTCTCTCCTGTAAGAGGAGTAAAAGATGAGCAACTAAACTGAAGGTGGAAAATACATCTTATTCCCTTTTCAAGCTTCAGGATCCAGCATGGGGTCTTGTTGCAGCAGGTGCACAAGACTGTCTGAATGATAAAGGAATAAATCATCATTTATTATTTGAGTTCCAGGTCAGGAATGAGAATCTCCGTGAGTATTTCTGCATCGCTCTCCTGAATCTCTCTGCTGTTTCAGCTGGCACTGCCTTCCCTTCCTCCTTGGCAGTTCCACAGCCTTGACAACTGCACTTAGGCATCCTAAAAACAAGAAATGATTCATAAAGCATCTTCAGAGATCCTTTGAAAACACTTGTGGGATGGTTGTGATGACATAACAACAAGCTATCTTTTAGTTTAAAATCATCTTATTGGTTACCCAGGGGAATCGTGAAGAATACAGAAAATGCTTCAGGCTAGCCAAAGTGTGGAGCATCGAACATTCTCAAGCATGGTTGACAGAATATCTTCACGCTTCTAGAGTACAATTTTACTCTACCCATTGCAAATTAAAATTCATATACCTTTTAACACTTCCACCTCTGGTGATTTTTTTCTACAGCTATGCCCACATGCACAGTGAGCTACAGACAAAAATATTTATTGCAGTATTGTTTGTAGAAGCAAAATACTGAAAACCTAGTAAATGTACATTAGTACAGGGATGGCCAAATGAGTTCTGGTGTGTTCGTCTAATAAACACTATACAATCACGAAAAAAAAAAAAAAGAAACCATTTCCAAGATCCATTGTTAAACTGAAAAGAAATCAAGATATACAGCAGTAGATATAATGAGTGGTTTCAAAGGAATGCATACACACATAAATTATCGTTAAGTACATAGAACCTCTTTTAAAAGATGTACATATTCGATCTCTGGTGTTTTGGAAAAAAGTAAAAATAAAAAAAGATGTACAATGAGCTAGAAATAATAATTACCTCAGGGGGAGGGAAATTTGGTGGCTAAAAGAGAGCCTTATCATGTAAACTTTCCTGTATCATTTGCTTTTACCAAGTATCCACATTAGTTTTGAAGAACAATTTTATAAAATTACTGTTTAGAGAAATAGAAAAGCTTGAGGGTATTTAGATACCACATTCAGCCTCAGGATGGCAGTCTAGTTCTTCCATTTTTTTAATTACCCTAACCAGAACTGAATTTGGATTTCCTCTGAGTGTTCTCTAACTTCACCTGCAATGTCTGAATCTGCAGTGAATTCAATTATTAAGGAACTACTTCCCCAAAAGAAAGACTTCGGTTTTATTCTATTTAATCCACTTGATCATTTCCTTTTCTAACTTTCTCTTTTAAATGCTTTCCAGTCCAATCTCCCCTCCCTTACCACAGATTGCACCTGCTAAAGTGAAGTTTTCCCATTACTAGCTTGATGGGTGGTCAGTTTCCAGAATCTTTCCCTAAGGAATCCCATTTAGACACCATAGATGTATATGCCTTGTTTTCTCATTATTCTAAGTGGTGTTTTTATTTTATTCCCTTTTTAACCCGTATTCCTCCAGCTCTACCACTATATAGTGAGTATATGATTCTACACCCACTATATGGGAGGGGGAGCTTCTCAATGGTGCATTTTATCTCAAAAAAAATTGTAGAACTATCCATAGGGCCAAAGTTGGTTTCTCTGGCTTACGTGGTGGATGAGGAGGGGTATGGTGACTCACCTACTCACTTATTCATCCCATTGTTTACCTACCCTTCCTCTCCATTCTCCCCCAACCCTATGGACAATTTTGCAGGATCACCAAAAAATGCTAGGATTCCACAGTTAGCCTTTGAAAACCTCTAATCTAGAGCAAGAAAACCTGGCAATATGGGAAATCTGCTAAAGTCAATATTTTCAGAAAGAGGAAGTTGTTACGGTGAAATGAGGAGAATGTAGATCTAGGATTTAGTTCTTCTAATCTGAATTAGAAGAACTACAGAGAATGCCTAAAATATTTTGTGCAGCAGCCTTCTAGGAAAACCACAGCACATTAGTAAAATGGCAGCTTAACAGATTCCTGCCTGCCAAAAAAGAATCTACTATTTTTTTAAATGTGAGAATAGAGGATTTTAATTTTTTATGATTCCAAGAAAATGTTATAAAGGTTATACCTACAAAGCCTGTCTTCCTAACATGAAAAAAATTTTTTTAAATCGATGTGCTAGAAAGCTCCATTACTCACATCTCTCTTTCTCTCTCTCTCATCCCAGGCAGGGTTAAACAGCCATGGTTCCAATGCACAGCTGCCTTCTAAGGCAGAAAGATTTACCAGAAAATATCAAGGCCTTGGAGCCCAATTAGGCTCAAATTCCAGCCTTGCCATAAACTTGGGCATGCTACTTGGCCACACTGAATCTCAGTATTATGGTCTGGCTCTATGTCCCCATCCAAATCTCATCTCGCACTGTAATACCCACATTATCAAGAGAGGGATCAGGTGGGAAGTGATTGAATCATGGGGGTGGTTCCCCCCAGCTATTCTCGTGTTAGTGGGTGAGTTCTCATGAGATCTGACGGTTTTATAAATGTTTGACCATTCCTCCTTCACACACTTCCTCTCTTGCCTGTTGCCATGTAAGACATGCCTGCTTCCTCTTCTGCCATGACTGGAAGTTTCCCAGCCATGTGAGACCACCCCAAATTAAACCTCTTTTCTTTATAAATTACCCAGTCTTGGTGTCTTGGGTACTTCAAGCAATATGAGAACAGACTAATACAGGAAATTGGTACCAGGAGTTTGGGGCACTGCTATAAAGATACTTGAAAATGTGGAAGTGGCTTTGGAACTGGGTAACATGCAGAGGCTGGAACAGTCTGGACAGCTCAGAAGAAGACAGGAAGATGTGGGAAAGTCTGGAACTTCCTAGAGACTTGTTGAATGGTTTTGATCAAAAATGCTGATAGTGATATGGACAATTAAGTTTAGGCTGAGGTGGTCTCAGATGGAGATGAGAAATTTATGTTTAAAAGGGAAGCAGAACATAAAAGTTTGGAAATTTTGCAGTCAGATAATGTGGTCGAAAAGAAAAACCCATTTTCTGGGGAGGAATTCAAGCTGGCTGGAGAAAGTTGCATAAGTAAAGAGGAGCCAATGTTAATAGCCAAGACAATGGGGAAAATGCCCCCAGAGCATTTCAGAGAACTTCACAGCAGCTGCTCCCATCACAAGCCTGGAAGAGTAGGAGGGAAAATGATTTCATGGGCCAGGCCCAGGGACACACTGCTCTGTGCAGCCTTGGGACACAGCACCCTGAGTCCAAGCTGCTCCAGCTCCAACTGTGGCTAAAGGGGGCTGAGGTATCGCTTTAGAGGTGCAAGCTCCAAGCCTTGGCAGCTTCCACGTGGTGCTGGGCCTTCCGGTACACAGAATTCAAGAACTGAGGTTTGGAAACCTCTGCCTAGATTTCAGAGAATGCATGGAAACACCTGGATGCCCAGCAGAAGTCTGCTGCAGGGTTGGAACCCTCATGGAGAACCTCTCCTAGGGCAGTGTGAAAGGGAAATGTGTGGTTTGAGCCCACACACAGAGTCCCCAATGAGGCACTGCCTAGTGAAACTGTGAGAGGAGGGCCACTGTCCTCCACACCCCAGAATGGTAGATCCACTGACAGCTTGCGCCCTGCACCTGGAAAAGTCTCAGGCACTCAATGCCAGACCGTGAGGAGCTGCCCAAGGCTGTGGGAGCCCACACCTTACATCAGCATGCCCTGGATGTGAGACATGGAATCAAAGGAGATCATTTTGGAGCTTTGAGATTTAATGATGGCCCTGCTGGGTTTCAGACTTGCACGGGGCCTATAGCCCCTTTGTTTTGACCAATTTATCCTGTTTGGAATGGGAGCATTTATACAATATCTGTACCCTTACTGTATCTTGGAACTAACTAACTTGCTTTTGATTTTTTTTTTTTTTTTTTTTTTTTTTTTTTGAGACGGAGTCTCGCTCTGTCGCCCGGACTGGAGTGCAGTGGCCGGATCTCAGCTCACTGCAAGCTCCGCCTCCCGGGTTTACGCCATTCTCCTGCCTCAGCCTCCCGAGTAGCTGGGACTACAGGCGCCCGCCACCTCGCCCGGCTAGTTTTTGTATTTTTAGTAGAGACGGGGTTTCACTGTGTTAGCCAGGATGGTCTCGATCTCCTGACCTCGTGATCCGCCCGTCTCGGCCTCCCAAAGTGCTGGGATTACAGGCTTGAGCCACCGCGCCCGGCCTTGCTTTTGATTTTATAGGCTCCTAGGTAAAAGAAACTTGCCTTGTTTTGGATGAGACTTTGGACTTGAACTTTTGGGTTAACACTGAAATGAGTTAAGACTTTGGGGGACTATTGGGAAGGCATGATTGTGTTTTGAAACGTGAGAGACATGAGATTTGGGAGGGGACGGGGTGGAATGGTATCATTTGGCTGTGTCCACACCCAAATCTCATCTTGAACTGTAATCCCCACGTGTTGAGAGAGGGACCAGCTGGGAGGTGACTGGATCATGGGGGTGGTTTACCCATGCTGTTCTCATGCTAGTGAGTTCTCATGAGATTTGATGGTTTTATAAGTATTTGACAGTTCCTCCTACTCTCCCTCTCTCTCTCTCTGTTTCTTTCTGTCTCTCACCTGCCACCATGTAAGGTGTGCCTGCTTCCCCTTCTGCCATGATTGTAAGTTTCCTGAGGACTCCTCAGCCATGCAGAACTGTGAGTCAATTAAACTTCTTTTCTTTATAAATTACCCAGTCTCAGGCAGTTCTTTATAGCAATGTGACAATGGACTAATACACTCAGTTACTCTCTTGTAAAACAAAGCTGATGTCTGTAAGCAGCATGGTGTAATAGTCAAGAGCTTGGAATCTGAAGTTAGAACGCCTGGGTTCAAACCCCAGTTCTAGCACCTTCTAGTTGTGCTATGTTGGGTAAGTCTCACCACTTCATGCTTCAGTTTCCCCAACCATAAAGTAGGGTGAATACTAGTACCTATCTTATAGAGTTGTTATGAAGATTCAATAAACTGTCTTTGGAAATGATTTAATAAGTGCTATGTATTTGTTAAGTATTAACACATAGTAGCATTATGTAGTAAAATTCAAATTACAACAGACAGTTAAAAGAGGAAATGGTAAGTGCAATGAAGCAGGACTGGATGTGGGAGTATTGGAAACTGATGGTTTCCATCATAAGCCCTTATAATGGCTATGATGTGATTGTTTTATTATTGTTCATGTACATGCATTACTTTGATTTAAAAAAAAAAACTTTAAAAAATAAAACCCGGAGTACTTGATGTTACATATTAGTCACGTTATTTAATCTCACTGAATCTGCTCTCACTCTCATAAAATTAGGACAATAACCTCACTCATTGTTTATTATCCTCCTATATCTTTATTTCTAGGAGGAAACACTGTTTCTGAGTAATAGGACAACTAGCTATGTGACCTTGGAAAGTAATATAATCTTCCACAGCCCTGTTTCATCAGAACTGGGTTGACCTCTGAAGTTCTTCTCAGCAATGAGGCCAACACATGATATTTTGTTGCCTTTTTTAGCTTCAAAAAATACAAATGTATTACCTTACAGTTCAGTAATACACGCTCTCACTAGGCCAGAATCAAGGTGATTGCAGGACCATGTTACTTTCTGAAGGCTCCAGGGAAGGTTTTGTTGCTTGTCTTTTCCCACTTCTCAAGGCTACCCTCACTGCTTGGTTCCGACCTCCCCACATCTTCAAAGCCAGGAAGAGCTGATAGAGTCCTTTTCCCACAGTATCACTCTGACCTCCTCTTCCAGTTTTTATTCCTTCAACCTTCACTCTACTTTATTTCTTTTAATTGAGGTGAAATTTACATAACATAAAACTAACCATTTCAAAGTGAACAATTCAGGAACATTTAGTACATTCATGATGCTGTGTAATCACTACCTCTATCTAGTTTCGAAATATTTCATCACCCCTAAAGGAAACCCCACACACATTAATCGGTGCTCCCCATTTCCTGCTATCCCTACTCCCTGGCAACCACCAGTCTGCTTTCTGTTTTTATGAAGTTACCTATTGTGGATGTGCCTTATAAATGGAATCACACAGTATAATTCCACACAGCACACTGAGGTTCACCCATGTTGAGGCATATGCCAACACTCAATTCCTTGTTATGGCTAATATATATTCCACTGCATAGATATACCACAATTTGTTTACCCTCTCATCTGATTGACATTTGGATTCTTTCCACCTTTTCAACATGCTTGTGTATGTATTTATTTGAATACCTGCTTTCAATTCTTTTGGATATATACCTGTAGGAGTTGCACTCCTGTGCAACTCTGTGTCCCATGGTCATGCTAAGTACCACCACACTGTTTTCTACATAGGCTGGACCAAATTACCTTTAATTTTAATACATCTGCAGAGAACTCCACTCCCTTCCTTCATGTAGCTGCCAATGCTGCCCAGGATTGCAGGGGTTCCTCTGACATTAGCTATAGCAGGAACATTCCAAGAGCTTCCAACAAGCAAGACTGCCAGAAATACCTAGAAGGTTGGCAAGTCTTTTTTTTTTTTCTTTTTTTTTTTTTGACAAAGTCTCGCTTTTATTGCCCAGGCTGGAGTGCAATGGTGCAATATTAGTTCACCGCAATCTCCGCCTCCAGGGTTCAAGCTATTCTCCTGCTTCAGCCTCCTGAGTAGCTGAGATTACAGGCACCCACCACCACACCCAGTTAATTTTTGTACTTTCAGTAGAGACGGGGTTTTGCCATGTTGGCCAGGCTGGTCTCGAACTCTTGACCTCAGGTGATCTGCCCACCTCAGGTGATCTGCCCGCCTCAGCCTCCCAAAGTGCTGGGATTACAGGTGTGAGCCACCACACCTGGCCAAAGATTAACAAGTCTTTCCAAAGAGTTTTAGAATTTTTAAAACTTTGATGAAGCTGCTTTACGACAGGCACATGCTCAAAAAACGTTGAGTGTTTAGTAAACGTGAGAAATAGCATAAGGTCAAATAAGCCAACTGGCTTTTAGAAGCTGAAAAGTAAAACAACAACAATTTCACAGTCTCTACGTCTTTTTTACAACTTTTTATTCATTTGGCAAAAACTTATTAACTGCCTGCTGTGTGCCTAGCATGGTGTACTGATTATAAAACATGATTCTTGTTTTCAGAGAATTCATGATCTAGCTAAGAAAACAGACGATAAGCAAATAATCATGCTAAACTTTGACAAGTACTGAGAAGGGGGTGTGTAAAGCATTATGAAGGTTCAATAGTAGAGAAGTTTAGTGTGCCTGAGAAGCTGGAAAGAAAAAAAAAAAGCATGGCAGGAAAAGAGATTTTCAGTTAGATCACAAAGATTGCGTAGGAACGTGTTCCTCAGAGATGGGCTGAGGCTTAAGGTGCTATAATCAAAGGCTTGGGAGCATACAACTGCAAGATAAATCTGGGGAATCCTTAAATAAACAAGCTTAGAAATAACGGAGTATGTGAAGGTAAGTATGAGGAGTGAAAGTGGAAAGGAAATATCTTACCAGCCAAAAATGAAGGGGATGAAGGGACTTCTGCAAGCATTTGACCATCTCCTTGAAGAGCAGCCCACTCCCCAACAATGAGAGTCCTTAGCGGCTTAGCATTGGCATCAAGCACATGCAGGAATGTGTGACTTACTTCTGGGGGCATTATTAAGATTTCAGTTGGGTGTGGTGGCTCATGCCTGTAATCTCAGCCCCTTGGGGGGCTGAGGTGGGCGGATCACCTGAGGTGAGGGGTTTGAGACCAGCCTGACCAACATGGTGAAACCCCGTCTCTACTAAAAATACAAAATAAATTAGCTGGGCATGATGGCGCATGCCTGTAATCCCAGCTACTCAGGAGGCTGAGGCAGGAGAATCGCTTGAACCCAGGAGGCAGAGGTTGCAGTGAGCCGAGATCGTACCATTGCACTCCAGCCTGGGCAACAAGAGTGAAACTCCATTTAAAAAAAAAAAGAAGAAAGAATTCAAGACTTTAGAACGGCATTTCTCTGAATTTCTAAATGCATTTCTCAAAATTCTAGAAAGCCCTATAGTGCAGTATATAAGCATATAAGCTTTGGAACTGAACAGCCCTGAGTGACTACCGTTTCTCTCTAAACAACAGTTTTCTTACCAGCAAAATGGCCTAATGGCAACATTCATCTTGTAGGATTTTGAGAAGATTAAATGACCAAAATGTGCATACATTTACTAATATAGTATCAAATACACAGTAAGCATTTGTAAATGTGGCCTAATATTCTTGATAAGAGGCCTTTATGAAATCAAACTGATCTGGTACTTGGGAAAAACTATCTAGTTCAGCTTTCTTTTGTGAAACATTTGGGTCAATGGGGTCAGTTATGGCCTCAAAATCTTTATCACAAAAATTCTGAGAAGATCAGGATTTTTTTGTTTTTGTTAGTAAGCTTAGAAAGAAAAACATCTATGATATCTAGTTCTTTGTGGAATCTTAAATAGATTGCTTGAGAATTTTCCAAGACATGTTCTCAGCTGAGAAAGCACACATCTCTGTGATATTTTCCCATACTTCGTGAACATACCCCTGAATAAAGGTCAAGTGTGACTAGGAGAAGGAACTCAAGTTTTTAATAATGGTGGTCTCTCATTGGTTAACATCATTTCGAGTATATTACATTAGTGTTTGCTATTCAAGTACTTGTAACTTTTCAAAGATTTACATTCCAGACTATCTAAATAACTCAGCAAAACCTAGACTTACCTTGACTAAACTCTACACTCAAATAAATTTAAATTTAGAAAAATGGAGATAATTCTGACATGGCTTCAAGATTTTTCTTCAAAATCTGTCACATTTAACCACGGCACCCAGGCAGAAGTTTATTCCTTCCAGTGTGACAAAGAAGAAGACAGACCAAAGAGATCAAGTTCAGACACTGAGCATGCCTTAGCTTCACTCAAAAAAGAACTGGTAAGAACATTGGAAATATTGTTAAATTTACACAAAGAGAAAGATGGGAGGCAACATTAACTGGATCATGGGAACCATAACTGAGAAGTAGGTAACATGTCTGGTGAATAACTAAAAATTAGTTGAGAGCAGAAAACACTGCATATATTTTACATGCAGAGCATCTTTTCCTAGTAAAAGTTGTTTAGGGTGCGTTTTTTTTTTTTTTTACAAAAACAAGAAATGCCCACCATAATGGCAATGTATGGTTCTGTATAGGCAATGTATTTGCCTAAAATCTGGTAACTTATAAAGCCATCAGCAATTTATTGATATATAGCTACATCTCCCCTGATATACCCATGAACAATTGAGGGTTACTTCTTCATTTGCTCTACTGCTGTTTCTGGGCTATTCTTAGAATTGTAATCAGCAGAGAATTTCCTATGCTCTGAAAATATCTAAGATCTACCCTTATTAAATGCTACATTTTCATCAAACTTAAAATTTAGGCACAGGTTCTTTAGTTTTAAAAAAACAAACAAACATTGCACCATTAGGAACTATGGTACTTTAAATATTGCCATTGTGTTTGGAAAATCATCCACTTTGTCTTGTCTAATAATTGGTTTCCAAGTGACTGCTCAAAGAGTGAATTTATCTTCAATGTCAAATACTCTGACATTGGACTTGATGATTTTGAATGTGTTTGCAGTGTTAGATGACTCCAAACAAACACAATAACTCTGTACAGGAGAAAAACTGTCTCAACATCAGTTTTCACAACATCAGTTTTCAGTTCAATTCCTATAATTTACTTGTTTATATTATCTTTCCATTACATTGGCTGTTTGTCTGAGAGACAGACATAGCTTCATTAGCCATCACAGTGAGCCAGGGAAAGGCAGAACCACTGATCCACTTCCAAAGCACCTCAGCAATGTGGGGGTTATGATGATGGGCTGATGAATTTAAAAGCTTTAATTTTAGTTTTCAAAGCAAGTCAAAATTATTCAAATAGTTTCTGTGGTTGTCTTTCTTTTTTGAAGATTTGTTTTGATGTTTTAACCTTGAAGGTCTGGCTCTGAAACTAAATTTCCAATCTCATTTAAATTCTCTTAAAACAAAACAAATAATCTATGCACTAGAAGCACTAAACCCCCACAACTAGAAGGTGACTAGGTAACCAGAATGGAATGCTGAATTTCTTATGACAATTGCAAGGACCTGAATATTAAAAGTGGGTAGTTAGTCCACCTTTTAGCCAATACAAAAGTTGACAATAATTAAGATAATGAAATCATCGACT
>NW_012115132.1:4935587-4950644 GCF_000951035.1 Colobus angolensis palliatus
ATTATTTATAGACACATATATACTTCTTTCTATATATATAACATATACATATATTTGTCATATGTATATCATATGTAATCCTTCTACCTGCTTATATCAGCTAAGGGGAAAAGATTCAGTGGCTCAGAAACTTTAGATTTTACAAGAATTATATTTCTACTTCAACAAAAAGAACATCCCCCTTTGACCTAGTCCTCCTAATTTAGTACTCCTTACAATAAAAAACAAAAGCTGTGGTGAGAAGATGCCGAGATTTATACATGTCAGAAAACATTAAGGCTAGCTCATGTTTCTAATTCCAAAATTTTCAGACACTATCCAGCAACCCTCTGAGGTCTAGAGTCCGTCCCAGAAACCAGGGGCAACAGTGCCATATTTGCACTTCTTACCCTTCTTGTTTTTAACGATTTCAAGAAATGTTTGTTGTATTCGTATTTCAGGAAAGTGATCTGACTGGTTCACTATGTAAAAGACCTGAACTTTTATGCTGCATTTTAAAAATAACCACTATTAACATTTCCATCTGAGTTTTATTTTTTATGGCTATTAACGGCCTAGCAAGTATAAGTGATTGTGATATTACATCATACAAAAATTATTGCCTCCAAGGAGATCACAGTCTCATTTTAAACAGCTTTCTTCCTCTCTTTCTCCACTGTTTTTCCCTCCAGCATCAACAAATCAAATGAGAGTCGACCAACACACAGCAGCCTTCAAAACCAAAACTTATTTCCAAGAAAGTTAAAGTCCTCGGGAAAGAGGGGGGAAATATAGTCTGCCAGATACTGTTTTACATTCTTTGTAAATATCTTAATTAAGCTCAGGATAATCCTATGAAATATTTTATACATGAAGCAGCTTAGGCTTAGAGAGCTTGAATGACACACCCAAGGTCACTCTGTAAATGACAGAATTAGGATTTAACCCAAGTCCTGTGTAACTCCAAAGACCCTCCTTTTTCCCATAACTTACACCTTCTCCAAAGGTGACAGCCAGCAGGGTGGCAGGTGAACATAAAAGCAAAAGGAAACACCTATTCAGAAATGAAGACATGAGAATTTTATTATTATCTTGTTCTTTAACTAGAAACCATCCTTAAGAATCACAGTGAGACTGGAATACAGGTTAGCATCCAGCTCAGGGTCCTGCCTAGGTTTCTCTGGTCTCCTCTAAAGCACTGGCATTCATTTCTTCATTCAACACCAATTTACTGGGCACCTAGTAAGAGCTTAGCACTGTGGGAGTCAACGATACAGTACAGTGAACTAGAGTATTCAGAAGAGCCAAACAATTAACAGGTAAATAAACAAAAATATAAGCAAAATAATTGGGAGGCCTGGGTTTTTCTGACATGCTGACATTTGAATTGAAACCCAAAGAAAGGGAAGAAAACAGCTGTAGGAAGAATTTTCTAGGCAGAGAGAACACCAAATACAAGGATCTGGGGCAAGGAAGAGTTTGACTTGGAAGAACATGAGAACAGGCTAATGTAGCCTCGTGAGCACTTGCGTGGGTGATAGGAAATGGTGTTGAGAGGTAGATGCAGCCTTGAGGTCAAGATGAGCCCATCCTTTTTCTCCCTGTATTCAACTTTCTATCCCTGTCGACAAACACATGCCCTTTTAGTTTGGATGATGCTCTAGCCAGAAAATATACCATATTTTCATTCTCGGTACACTTCCTAAACACCTAGCTCTCAGTAACCACGATGAGTGCTACTCAGTGATAATGCCTCACATTTATATGGGGATTTACAAATTACAACGGGCTTTCAGGCATCTCTTTTATTCCTCACAACCAGAGTGTTAGGGTAATTTAGTGGCACCCGGACCGTGGAATCAGTCACACCTAGACACACATCAAACCTCTGCTACTCCACCAGCTATGTGATCTCAGATTAGTCACCTAATCTCTATCAATCCCAGGTTTCTTGTTTTAAAATAGAAATCTATCTCTCTCTGCATTCATTTTGTGAGGATTAAACAGATAAAGTATCCAGATTGCGTAGCACAGGACCTAGCAGATAACAAGAGTGCAAAATACATGTACGTGTTTTAACCATTCCTTCCCTTTTCTGCAGATAAGAGAATCAGGAATCAGAGAGATAAAGTGGCTTGTCTAACAGTATACATTTAGGAGGAGTGAGCACCAACTTTGGATACTTTATCTAAGAGCTTTTCTCTTTCTACTGTAGTGAATCACTGCAAAATAAAAGGAGGCTAATAAACCTGCTTCTGCCCTATGGGAGAGAATATCATGTACAGAGAGAGGGAGGTCAGTTCCTGGGAGTGTGAGATTAGTTTGAGCATTGATCTAAAAACTCTTACCCAAGAATTTCTTCCGGGCATACTTGCTTTCCATTAAGCATTTCTCTTTGCCGTTTCTGCTGAGCAAAAGAATATATATATATATTCATATTCTGCCCTATGCTTTCTTAAAAGAAAAAACAAATGGAAGTTTCATGAAATTTTGTGGGTGCTCTTATCTTTATCACCCTAAAATGTGCCCATATTGAAGACAAATATTATTATTACATGCAATGATGAGATGTGCCCGTATTGAAGACAAATAATATTATTACATGCAATGATTAGAATTATGTTCAAAAAATGCTGACATGTCACTAATCCCATAAAATATATGGAAGTTAATTGTAACTGAAGCACATCAAAGTCAGCCAGGGAATTGCAATCAACAAGATTCACTAAAGGAATGCGTTGTTCTTTGCTGTGAAGGGACAGGCAGTTCTCTCTTCTCTTCTCCCCCCGCATCTCCCTTCTGCCTTGCCTTCATAACTCCTAAAGTGCAGCTCCGTGTTTACGAACAAATGCACCATCACCCTGAGAAGGAAAGGAAACATTCACATTGGCTCATGCCCAGGGGATGCTTTAAAAGCCTTGAAGCTGCAGATAGCCTGGTGCTATCTCTGTAACCTTAATCCCGAGACCATTAAATGCCATTTTCTTCTCCCAAGAAGAGCATCCATCAGGTATTCAGCATAGGAGCATCTTTCCCTGAAATATGGTTAGTTGCAAGGCCACCAGAAGTTCAGGCAGGTACTGATCACTATTAAAGCTCTATTAGGAAGCTTAGGTAAGATTTCAAGAGCTGTGGTTCCTGTGAAAAGGCAATCAGATTTTCTGCCCTAGAGATATAGGATCAATCAGCCTTGGATCAAAGAAAAGCATGGAAGAAGAGAATTATGAATGGAACTGGAAATAAGGATTTGGGCTTCTGTTGCTCATTTCCTTTGGCTGTCTGGAGGGAGAATAGTGCTGTCATTGTCCCTAACTCACTAGGAGTTCAATCATTCCTTCATTCAAAATATATTTTATTACATGCTTAAGTGTGCAAGGGACATAATCTTTCCAGTATGTATCCCAGAGAACATTAATCATTCAAGAATTTCATTAAGAAATCTACTTTTGTAATTTAAAAAATAAATCTAGAAATGCTCACTACTCTTTTTCAAAAGGCTCAAAATGCACAAAAGTTCTGAGAAGTTTTGCATTTAAAAAACTGATTCTGTTTAATCCAGCATTTCTCAGATTTCTAAGCTTAAGACCCCTTTCCCGTTTTCAACCAAACCTATCAACAACTTATGGAGCTAGTGTTTCATGGAGCACACATTAGTAAAGGCTACATTTCTGTAGCTAATCATCCCCAAATTTATTTTTTAAACTCTCCGAATTTCACATGTGCCAAGATAATCTTTTTAGATTTCTGACAACTTGTTTTCCTAAGTGTCAGAATGAATACTTCATTTCTTTGGGCTTCAGTAGATGAATACAAATCTTATCCTCCTATGACTGAGTTTAAGAATAATAATGCTACACACTGGGGGCTGTAGGGGGTGGGGAAAAGGAGAGCATTGGGAAGAAAAGCTAACTGATACTGGGCTTAATACCTATGTGATAGGTTGATTTGCTCAGCAAACTACCATGGCACACACTTACTTATGTAACAAACCTGAAAATTTTGCACAAGTACCCTGGAGTTTAAAATAAAAGTTGGATAAAAAATTAAAAAAACAAATAATGATGGGCAGACATTGATAGGGGAGAAAAAGAATAAAGATTTATGGAGTCTTGCTCTCCACCTTTGTTTATCACCAAAACAAACCATTACAGGCAAAAGGAGTCTCATGTGTTCACTGGCCTCTGAGTGAAGTGTTCAATGCTATCGGCATATGCTTACGGGTATGCTAGGGTTCATAAAATTGAACCATATGCCAATGGACCTGCCCCCAGGGCAGTTGCAGTCTAGCAGAGGGGTAATACAAGCACAATAAAGATCATATCACATGGTGGTAAATATAGTTGCCATAAGGAAGATGCAGATTAAATGCAATGAATTAGAGAAGGAAGAGATTATGCCCAAAATGAGTGGAAAGAGACCACGGAAGGCTTTGTGGACGAAACCGAATTTGCAATAGGACCTTTTTTCAAAGCATATTCAAAGCCAGAAGGCTCTTGACTTGTAACAGCTCAAAGAATTAGCTGAGAACTCCAAAAGGAAAAATAATTTTTTCATTCACCAGAATGAAAAAAATACCCTAAAGACAGTATTTCCTAAAATTGTTTACCATTTAAGAAAACATACTTTGTTTTTTGCAGACTGTGGGAGGAAAGAACATTACATAAAAGTCATTCCTTCAAAATAGCTAGGTAATTTTATCAGATAAACAATATCTATCCAATAGCAAACCAACTGATTATTTTCAGAACATTGATACTGGACATCCAACCGTGAGTAAGGATTTTATGACTGCATTATTAGGTAATTCCAAGTTTAGTTATGGTTGTGCTTTTACCTTATGCCAAGTACAGCCAGAAAATTAAAAGCAAATATTTTAAAATATGCCATGAATGGAATGAAACTGCTAGTTTCTATCAAAAGGAAAAACTTAGAGTCACACAGAAGCACTCTGAGACTCTTTCAAGTTAGTTAGGGTGATAATGTTCTGTTTTCAGTAATAGTGTATGAGATCACCTCCTTGTAATTTATAATCGAACTCAATAGTGATCTCTGGTTTATAAGAGGGACACTAAAGGTCATTCATACCAGACCTCTTTTTTGCCTATTCCGCTGTTTGAATCCAGCTTGTATCATCCCTAACTCATCATCATGTACCTAACATAAAAAATGGAAGATCCTAATGTAAATGCAGTTCAATCATCAATCTTCCCCTGATGGTTAGTGTTTTTTGACCTTTTTAAAAAATTTTTACTTATCTCAAGACCATAAATCTATCTTCATATAGGAACTTAACTTTTTAAACTTTGACATTTGAGCAACAATTTATCTAGTATCAAGATTCATTTTTTCCTCCTATATAACTATCCAACTGACCCAGTATCATTCTTTAAAATGGTCATCTTTCCCCATTACGCTGCAGCAGCACTTCTGTCATAAATTGAGGGTCTACATCTGTGTGGGTTTATTTCTGGGCTCTCTTATTGTGTTCTGTTGATTAACTTGTGTGTCTTTGGACCAACACCACACTGTTTTAATTATTATTATTGTATAATAAATGTCTTGATAAATGGTTGTGTAAACCCCACCACTTTGTTCTTCCTTGAGATTCCCTTGTATTTTCTTGACCTTTCGCAAATCCATGCAGATTTTAGATTCAGCTTGCAAATTTTCACACACAACTATGCAGATTTTAGAATCAGCTTGTAAATTTTCACACACAAAAAAATAGCAATTTTTAAAACCTGCTTGGGTTTTTGCTGACACTGCCTCAAAAATGTAAATGAATGTGCTGAGAAAAGACATCTTTACATTATAGGATCCTCTAATGCATGATCATGTATCCCTCTATATATTTGGATATTCTTTCATCTCTCTCAATAAAATCTTGCAGTTTTTGTTTTTGTAGAGGACACTGTGGCTGGTTGGAGGATCCTACAGCAGATCCTCTAGAAGCACATTTTAAGAAAATAAGATGCATTTAGAAGAACAAAAATATTAAAATGAAACTGAGGTGACTTCAAACAAAGTCACTAAATAATAGAGAAATGTGTAATCTATTTACTTCAAATTGTTTTCAAAGTACAAGTAGGGATCCTCAAAGTTTTAACAGATCAGAGGGCAGCAAACCTTTTTGGAAAGTTCTACATGGTAACAATTGTAGGCCTTGAGGACCAAGAGGAAAAAAATCAAGGCTATTACACTAGGTACCTATATAACCATTTAAAAGGTAACTGTTTAAAAATATGACAATCATTATTAGCTCTTGGACCATAAAAAATGGCAACTGAATTCTAACCACCCAGAAATGACACTATTATACATTCTAGTTTCTCTCATTGGCCAACTTTTTTAAGTCTTTCTAAAATTTTACTTCTCTCCCTTTTCTCCATCTTCTTTTCCATTCTCACAAATACCACTGCAGTCCAGAAGTAAAGGTCTTATTAAGTCTATCGCGTATTATTCCACTCTTTTCTTTAGGTTTTTATAGTCATATAAAAACATCTACAGATATTTATAAAGAGAGAAGGGTCATAACATTGTTTGATATTCAAGAATGAGATAATTTTATACCTTCTTATCAGTGTCTTGCTTTTCTTACAAAATAATACAATACCAGTATCTCTCCAAGTCAAAAAATAAAGATACTGTTCATTCTTTTTAAAATAGCTGTATGATATCCAATTTTATACATGTGCCAGAATTCATTCAACTATTCCCCAATTCACCATTTTCCTGTTCTTTTATTCACAACAATGGTGCACTAAATACTCTTGTGCACATATACTTAATTACTTGGATTTCTATTTGTAAGAGCTAGATTCTCCCGAATGAGACTGCTAGGTCAAGAACTATGTATATGTTTAACTTTAATAATTAGTACCAGATTGCTTTCCAGACAGTTTGTAATAATTCACATTTTCACCAACACAGTAAGAGGTAATCTTTTCCTCCTACCCTTGACAATATTTAGCATTACCATAATTTTAATGTTTACCAATTTCATGAATAAAACGATAGTTTGTGAATTTAATTTATATTTGTCTTTCTATTATTTATCTTTTTATTGGTTTTTCATTGGAGAATGAGCCTATAAAATTTCCATTTATTTACAAATTATTTAAAGAAATTTTCTTTGTAGCCAAATGTAGGGCTAATTTTACACAAGCTCCATGTATTGAAGAGGCATTTATTTTCTCATCTGTTGGAAGCAAAGTTGCAACAACTGGCTGCAAACCCTCTCTCTTTCATCAGAGTCCTCTCCTCCCATGACTGAGCCCTGCACAGGCGGACAGGCAATTGCGTTCTATCATCTTGTGCCCAGCTGTGCCTTTTCTTACCTGCCTGACTCCTGCAAGTACTTAAGCTCTTAGCCTTCAGAATAAAATCTGAAAGTGTTGTCCCACATGTCCTTTGAAGGTGTGTGCTGGACCTATTGCAATCCAGGGCCTCACTCACTACACTCTCCCCTACCATGCCCTCAACATTCCAGCCATACCAACTACTTGCAGTTCTCAAAACGAATTTTGATTTTCTGGTATCACTGCTTCTCAATGCCTTTGCTTACACTGCTTCCTCTGTCTAGAACACTTTTCCAACACACCATCCCAAGAGCCCATTTCATAGACTTTAGCATGTTTTCAAACACTCTTTTCAATACAGCACACCCTCCAAGTTCCAGTCCCTGAGCTAGGTGCTGGGATTACTACTGCGACCAAAATGGGTCCATTTCTTGCCCTCAAGAAGGAAGCAGAAAGGAACTTAAACGACGAATGATGCAATCATTTCTTAAGACAAATGTGTGTTTAAAGAACTGGGAGTTATGAAACTGAAATCTGCTGCCCTCTTGTAATAGGACAAATGAAACAACACAGGGAGCATTCAGGAATGGCACTGAATTAGGCAATGTAGAATCAATGTGTGAAATTTGAGGCAGGGGAAACGATAAGGAAAGTGCTCGAAATTAGAAACTGCCTTTATTTTTGCATGAAATTGTGACAGAATGATCATCAGGAGTAAACACCTGTTAGTCTAAAAGTAACTCCATAACTGTGAGCACTAGTCTACATTGTTATATATGCTGATTCATTTTTAAAAATGCATTGAGCTTCAGCTATTGCCAGGCCTTGTGCTGAATACTCAGGATATAACATGGAGTAAGATGGGTCCTGTTTCTGGAACCTCACAGTCTCTGTGGGGATTGTTGTGATAATCTCAATAGAGAGTCTGAAAACTTTTTCTTAAAGGGCCAGAGAGTCAATATTTTAAGATGAAACCAAGACTACTTTTGGTACTTACATGACCATTTAAAATTTAACCATGTTAAAAATTTTTTTAAAAATGCTTAGCTGGTAGTTCATATGAAACAACAGGTGGGCTGGGCGTGGTGGCTCATGCCCATAATCCCAACAGTTTGGGAAGCCAAGGTGGGCAGATTACCAGAGGTCAGGAGTTCAAGATCAGCCTAGCCAACATGGCGAAACTCCATCTCTACTAAAAATACAAAAAATTAGCTAGGCGTGGTGGTGGGCCCCTGTAGTCCCAACTACTTGGGGAGGCTGAGGCAGGAGAATCGCTTGAACCCGGGAGGCGGAGATTGCAGTGAGTCAACATTGTGCCACTGCACTCCAGCCTGGGCAACAGAACAAGACTCCGTCAAAAAAAAAAAAAAAAAGTGCTAACCAGATTTGGCCCAAGGGCCACAGTTTTCAACCTGTGGTCTAGGCCAGCACTATCAAATGCAATAGTGCTATGCAACGCAGTGGCGCTTTCCAACGCAGTGGCGCTATCAAGGCAGTGGTGCTATCCAAACACTGTGGCGCCAACCCCCTGTGGCTGCTGAGTATTTGAAATGTGGCAAGTCCAACTGAGATGTGCTAAAAAAGCATCAAAGACATCATGGATTTTGAAGATTTAGTAAAAAAAAGAATATAAAATATCTCAATGATTGTTCATATTGTTACATGTTGAAATAATATTTTTGACATATTATGTTAAAATATATTGTTAAAACTAATTACAACTAATTCTTCTTACCTTTTACATTTTTATATATATATTTATTTATTTATAAGAGACAAGGTCTCAGTATGTTGCTCAGGCTGGAATGCAGTGGCTATACACAAGTGCAACCCCACTGCTGTTCAGTATGGGAGTGTTGACCTACTCTATTTCTGACCTGGGCCACTTCATCCCTCTTTAGGCAACCTGGTGGTTTTGTGTTCCCAGGGAGGTCACCATATTGATGCCAAACTTAGTGTGGACCCCAATCAGCATAGCGTGCTATAGCCCAGAATGCCTGGACTGGAATGATCCTCCCGCTTTAGCCTCCCCAGTAAGTAGTTGGGACTACAGACAGATGTCACCATGCCCAGCTCTACGAACTTTTCAAATATGGTTACAAGAAACCTCAAAATTATGTAAGTGGTTCACATTATGTTTCTATGGGACAGCAAGAGTCTAGATAACTTCCCTGTTGGGCAGAAAGCCATCATCCAAAATGAACTCATTAATAAAAAGAAATTCATCTCTTCTGAATCTTCTCCAACCCAGAATCTTCTCAGCAAGGTCTTTCACGGCCTGGGCAGGCAATAAAAGTTAGATTTCTCTGCCTCATTTAGTCACTCTCATATAATGCTTCCTTTTCTTCACAGGTATTCTGAAATTGTTGTATTTGCTTGTTTCCTTACTTATTCTCCACCTGCCTGAACTAGAATGTCAATTCCACAAGTGCAGGGCCCTTTCCCATCCTCTTCACTGTGGCTCCATGTCAATTTGACTTTGGTGTTGGCTTCTGCCACGTATTTAGTAAATATTTTGACTGAAAGCACTACAAACATAGAAAATACAGAAATAAAATGCTGTTGCAACTGAAATAAAATTTAGGTACAGGGGTGAAGAACCCTTGTATTCTAATATGATTTGGCAACTTCAGAAACTGAAGCAAAGTGTTTGAGAGCAGGCTGATATTAGAACACAATAGAAAACCACAGAACCACCCTGAGCCACTGGCCCCTGTAACTGTGATCTTTAACAATAATATTAATAACAGTAGAAATAGCAAGCATTAGTACTCTGCTGCATTTACTTTGTGCCTGGTACAGTTCTAGTGCCTCACATATATTAACTCATTTAATCTCTAAACAACCCTATAAATGAGATACTATTTCCTTCCTTTTACAAATTAAAAAACTGGGGAACAGAAAGTAAAGTGACTTATCCAAGGTCACACAGAGTCAAGCAACAGAGCCAGGATACAAACCCAGGCACTCTCTTAAACACCTTACTATACCTTAAACTTCGATGATCTTCCCTGATTTTATTAGCTTTATCTTGTTGTGAACATGCTAGATGAATATTACACAATGTGAATTAGAAATATAGATCTTTTAAAAACCTGTTTAAAATGTGAATGGCAGGATCATAACAATGAACAAAGCTTCAGAATAAATAAATGGAGAAAGAATCACTATTTTTCATGCTGTTCTTAAGCATCTACCCTCATGACAGGAAGAAAATGAGGTAAATGCTTTTTCTTAAGCTCTAAGCATATTTGTACATTTTAATCACTCTCCTTGTATATTCATCAGAGCAATCTTTTGTTAGCTGTAAACTTGCTATGTAAATATATATAAAATATGTGCTATCTACAGATATTCTCTGCTGAAATGATGACAGTATTTGTTTTCAGTGACTAAACAGGTGCCCCAAAGTGGATACTAAACTAGCAGCTGTTAGGGTGCATTTCAACAGGAGGAATGAGAGACTTGAGAGAGATGTATTTATTTGGCACCTCAGCTGGGAGTTGATAGCTGCCTTGTTCTTTGCCTGTCTTTTCCTGCTCAGTTTTCTTAACTTGATTTTCCTCTTCCTGCAGCACCCAGCCCAGCTATAGTGTGACATTGTATCTGATCCTCAGCAGAAAGAATGTTTGAAACCACCTAACTCGAAAACTCTTTGATTCAATATCAACTTCTATTATCTGCTAGTGTCCATTTTCCAAAGGCTATCTACTCAGCATTTTCTGTGCACAAGGCTAGACCACCACCTAGCTTCCACAAACTATGTTCCTGGGAACCTATCCCTTTTTCCCTACAATATGCCAGTTTTGGGGTTTCTGGATTTCTAGTTTCTTCTGTCTGGTCTAAACAGACAGCCCAGGTGACCTCTCCAGGACTGATTCACCTGATTGAAACCTTTATGCCCAGTATTATCCCCCTTCTCTCTTACTAATGTTTGCTCTTATTCCTTCTTATTCAAGCGCATTCCACTGCTGCTTCTCCTTCCCCTTCTCCCAAAATATTAGACACCTGTCATTTGTGGCAGAAGTTAAGCCACTCAACAAGTACTTCCGCCCATTGTCCTGAGTGTTCAATAAATGACCCTGTGGCTCTCCCCAATGTACCAGGTTGTAAAACACCAGTGAGATAAAGCATAACACCAATTAGGATTATTTGAAGAGAAAAACATATGGCTTAGAGTCATCTGCTATATTTAATATTTTCTGCTTACTACAAAGTTTTCTACTTTAGGCCTGTGTCACAAAGTGAGTCCCAAAAAACACTGATACTAAGACAGATATGAGGAAAACTGCTCCCCTCCAGAAAAAAAGGTGGGTAGGAAAGGGTTCTGTGCAGGAAACCCTGTATTCTATGTGCCCTTCTTGTTTCACAAACAGATTTGACACAAAGCCCTCCCTCGCCCTCTTTTTTTGGGGGCAGGCGATGCACACAATAGCATCTTATTTATTATTGTGATGTTTCCCATTGGGACCACTTTAGGAAATGCAGTTTTAAGATGATGAAGATGAACCAGATATTTTTTCCACCTTCAAAGGACCTATATCTTGGAAGGGACCATGGAGAAAAATGAACAGCACAAAATAAGAGTAAACAAAGCATAGGTGTATGTGTTTGTGTGTCTGAGCAGAGGGAAAAAGTTAAGTATGGGCTGTTTACTAAGTTTCATTGTAAGGTGATTGGCCTCATATTTTCCTTGGAATAATGATATGTGGATTTTTGCCCTACATCTCTATGTGGTGCAGAACATACAAAGAAAGTCAGATAGTGGGGAACTTTTAAGAAGTTTTATGGTTGATAGAAAGATCCTTAATCCTCTTGTATGTGCCACTCAGTTTCCTGTAAGTTCCCCTCACCAACATCTGGTACTTTTAACAGCCTCTAAAAAGAATTTCCACCTTCATCCCAAATTCTGGTTCCAGCTCAAGTATCTATCTCTCTATATAGATATATAGAGATAGATATTTGTAACATATAGATAGATATATATAATATATATCTGTAACATATATATAGTTGTGATATTACCAAATGCCAGGGGTTCAGTCTAGGTCCCTTTGCTTGCTGCATAGAAAGCCAATCACTGAGACAACATATATTAGCAGAGAAGAAGGTTTTATTCATGGGATATCAGCCAGAGAGACAGAAGACAAACCTCAAATCCATCCCTCTCCTACAGACTAAAGTTAGGGGTTTACATAGCAGGGAATTGAGGAAGGGTAAGAAAAGGGAGTTGGACAACAGGCAGTAGGTGCATCTCACTTCCCAGGGGCAATGACCTATCAATAGAAAGCCTCAGCTCTCTGATATTTGCCAGAAATCCTGATGATCAGTTCCCTGAGAAAGGAACTCAGATAAGACATCAGTAAGTTAAAATTGGATCCGTTTCAGGGAACACTACGTATTTGTTTTGCAACCTATCCTCATAGACACTTGTTTTACTTCAAGTCCAAAAGGGATCTAAAAAGACTATCCTATATTCTTTAGATCTAAATATGCTCAGTATATTTGCATGACTAGCATCATGTTTAAACAGCTAGCAGTTGAGGAAACAGAATCAAGGTATAGGGACTCACCACCATAGCAGCCATTCTCTTTCCTTGGCCAACCCCTTGAGGATTTCCTCAAAGTTGATAGGCTCATTCTTTGTAAAGACTTCATTTGTTACACCCTTGTTACTCTCAGTCACATTCTGGAAATTAAGGACTGGCCAGGAGCCAAAGGCTAATATGATAACACTTGAAAAAGAAACCCCACTGAGTTACTAATGGGAATATTTATTTGTCAGTAGAGATCTGATCACCTTTTCACAATCACTACTGATCCCCTCATCTTCAGCATTCATGTGCCCTATATTAGGTTGGTGTAAAAGTAATCGTGGTTTTGCCATTAAAAGCAGTTGGCAAAAACTGCAAATACTATTGCACCAACCAAATAAAACAGCAATGCCAAGTTCACCAAGAGCTAAATGAAAACATATTGATAGTCTGTTTCACACTTTTTTCAAAACTATTCTAAGTTAAAGAACCTGTAGTTATTAAGGATGAAGGATTTCATTAATTTAATGGCTAACAATTTATCCTTAAATGTGCTATCACTGAAAAAATGACTGATAATGATTAATACATTCTCACATCACCTACAAAGAGGCTTTGTTTTTAAACATCTCTGTGTAAAACTAAAATCTTTAAGAAAAAAATGAAGATAAACAGGAAAGCAAAGTAAAATAGAGGGATTAAAATGGACTTGCAACAAAATACTCTTCATTCCTTCACCTCTGTCCCTCCTAGACAATTCTTAGGCCCCAATAGACTCCCGTAAGAAGGATTTCCATCTTCATCCCAAAGCTTGACACCAACTCCAGGTATATATATGGTTGTCATTTTTAAGCTGTAAGGTGCTAATATGCCTGACACATTGTGGACGAGAGAATTTACTGAGAAAAAAAAGAATGAATATTAGTATTTTATTTTTCTTTTTTACTTCCACATTTTCTTCTTTTATCTACCCTAGAGCAAGGCTAGGTGCTGCTCAAAAGGGGTGCCTAGATGATTTGATAACATTTCCCACTGAACATCTTTGTTGCTCAGTTCCTGTATTCCCAGTCTTTTGTTATTAAATACTTGCTACCTTCTACAACTCTTTCAAATGTGGAAATGAGAAGGAATCATGCAGTAGAGAGAGAGAACAGAGGAAGGTGAACTGTAAACAAAAAGCAAAATTTACAAAAAGATAACTGCTAAAATGGCAAAGAAACATTCTTATGCTTTTCCTTGTGCCTCATTGTCCATGCCTCTACTCCCTCTTATCTTCCAAATTTCTTGACATTTCCATCCTAGAGCTGAAGGAATACAAATCCATTTTGCTAACATTCTTCACACAATTGAATTCTCAAAGTTATACCTCTCCTGACCCAAATAGTAATGAATTTCTAAGAAATAAGAAGTATTAATAGTTGCAGAGAAAGTCAGAGGAAATGCCAGGGTCAGCTTGCTCTTTCATCAAAAGTAGCCCCATTAGAATGAGACAGTCATGTCAACAGTGAATTATTAGATCTTTTTCTTAGATATGTCAGATGATACACTGTTGTCATGACCACTATAATTAAAACACTGAGTTTCTCTGAAATGCAAAAGCATTATGATTGGCTCTAGAGTATCAAAAGGATATAAGAAATATATGCTGACTGCCTTCAAAGGTCTACAGTCTGTCTGAGGATCCACCGTGTGTGTGTGTTTGTATACATATGTCTACGTGCATGCACAACACCCACACACACTTAAATATAGTCATTCTCTGTATCCTTGGGGATTGGCTCCAGAAACTCCTGAGGACACCCCTGATATAAAATGGCATAGTATTTGCATGTAACCTACACACATCCTCCTATACTTTTTTTAATAAACTTTATGTTCTAGGGTACATGTGCACAACGTGCAGGTTTGTTACATATGTATACATGTGCCATGCTGAGGTGCTGCACCCATTAACTCGTCACTTACATTAGGTAGATCTCCTAATGCTATCCCTCCCCACTCCCTCCACCCCACAACAGGCCCCGGTGTGTGATTTTCCCCTGCCTGTGTCCAAGTGATCTCATTGTTCAATTCCCATCTATGAGTGAGAACATGCGGTGTTTGGTTTTCTGTTCTTGTGACAGTTTGCTGAGAATGACGGTTTCCAACTTCATTCATGTCCCTACAAAGGACATGAACTCATCCTTTTTTTATGGCTGTATAGTATTCCATGGTGTATATGTGCCACATTTTCTTAATCCAGTCTG
>NW_012115132.1:4951244-4961639 GCF_000951035.1 Colobus angolensis palliatus
TTTGGTGTTTTAGACATGAAGTCCTTGCCCATGCCTATGTCCTGAATGGTATTCCCTAGGTTTTCTTCTAGGGTTTTTATGGTTTTAGGTCTAACGTTTAAGTCTCTAATCCATCTTGAATTAATTCTTGTATAAGGAGTAAGGAAGGGATCCAGTTTCAGCTTTATACTTATGGCTAGCCAGTTTTCCCAGCACCATTTATTAAATAGGGAATCCTTTCCCCATTTCTTGTTTTTGTCAGGCTTGTCAAAAATCTGATAGTTGTAGACGTGTGGTATTATTTCTGAGGGCTCTGTTCTGTTCCATTGGTCTATATCTCTGTTTTGGTACCAGTACCACGCTGTTTTGGTTACTGTAGCCTTACAGTATAGTTTGAAGTCAGGTAGCGTGACGCCTCCAGCTTGGTTCTTTTGATTTAGGATTGTCTTGGCAATGCAGGCTCTTTTTTGGTTCCATGTGAACTTTAGTTTTTTTCCAATTCTGTGAAGAAAGTCATTGTTAGCTTAATGGGGATGGCAATGAATCTATAAATTACCTTGGGTAGTATGACCATTTTCACAAAATTGATTCTTCCTATCCATGAGCAAGGAATGTTCTTCCATTTGTTTGTGTCCTCTTTTATTTCATTGAGCAGTGGTTTGTAGTTCTCCTTGAAGAGGTCCTTCACATCTTTGTAAGCTGGATTCCTAGATATTTTGTTCTCTTTGAAGCAACTGTGAATGGGAGTTCATGACTGTCCAACACACCCGAGTGAGATGAACCTGGTACCTCAGTTGGAAATGCAGAAATCACCCATCTTCTGTGTCGCTCACGCTGCCAGCTGGAGGCTGGAGCTGTTCCTATTTGGCCATCTTGGCACCCCCTCTCTATACTCTTTAAATCATCTCTAGATTATACACAATACCTAACACAATGTAAATGCTATGTAAATAGTTGTCATACTGTATTGTATGGGTAATAATGACAAGACAAAAGTCTGTATGTGTTCAGTACTGACACTTATTTTTTTTTAATATTTTCAATCCACAACTGGTTGACTTCACTGGGAAGTCTGGAATTAGAAAATTAAATTAGGAAGATTAACCACTAAAATATTTTAACTAGCTATCATTAAAATGGCATACTGACAGAAACATTGAACAAAAGGAAATGTACGAATTAAAATTAAGAAGTAAAGAACTTTATAGGAAAGGAACTCTGTATTCCTTGCCTATCTTTAATTTTGCATATACTCTCCAAATTAAAAAAAAAAAGTTAAAGTTCCAGACAGCATATGCTAAATGCAAAATGAGTTTTATGTGAGCAACTGATACAAAAGTTCAGAGGAGAAAGCAATCTGGAATTATTCTGGGTCCTTTTCAAAGTAAGCTAAGTATACAAAATTTCTGTCCTCAAGGAGCTCAAAATCGGTATGAATTATTATGTTACAAAGACTAAAACTTACCCACTATGAAACAAGTGCATGGAATGAGAAAACCTTCTGAATTAATAAAATTCACATTATACACGGTCTTTTGAAACAACTGTCTTAACACTTTCATAAACTAGAAGCTTCCAAAATATCACATAGTAGTCCTGTTTATGTTTTGTTAATTAAAAGTAATTTGCCATTAGATGATTATTAATATGTAACAAGATGCCATTAAACTTTAAGAAGCTTTGGAGTATTTTCTTTTTCCCAAAGAGATCCAACATCACCCCTGGCTGCTTTTTGCACAATAAAAGTGAATGCTATATTTTTGGCAGTGCCCAAGGATAGTGCAGAATTACAGAGGGTCCACCACAAACTCTAAATTAACAAGTCTAGAGCCCTGAGCTGGCAAGAAGTGACTTCTGCTGTCAGCTCTCTCTAGGCTTCTCTCTGTCACAGGTGCAGGAGTGGGTGAAGAACAGGGTAGAAGTGTTTAATTTGGAAACTATCTACTCCATTGCAAGTTTACCTTAGGAGTTTCACAAACATTGAGCTATTTGGCATTTCAAGGAACTTCGCAATAAAAGGGCAGACTAAAAGTATTAGTTTCATTCAGGCAAAGAGGACACAAGCTGAAAAATGAAACATTGGTCAAGACTCCTGATTACAAGTGACATAAACCCAGTTAAAACTACTGGACCAGCCAGTTAAAACTACTTGGTCAAAAAGAGAGTTGGTCCACATTACTGCAAAGACCAGACGAGGATCTGGTTTCGTGGACTCCTCCATGTAACCAAAAATCTGCACCCTCTTCCCCCACTGCCCCTCTCATTCTTGCTCCTGTTCTTATGGCCATTTCTCCCTATGAGTTACTCTTGTTCTCTCGAGCGGTAGGCCGAGGATGGAGTAGATAGGAGTTTAGTGTGGGAGAGTAGAAGCTGAAGAAACTGTGGCACACCCAGATATATGACTGATATGGTTTGGATCTGTGTCTCTGCACAAATCTCATGTCAAATTGTAATCTCCAATGCTGGAGGCGGGGCCTGGTGGGAGGTGATTGGATCATGGGGGCAGTTTCTAATGGTTTAGCACCATTCCCCTGGTGGTGTTCTTCTGACAGAGTTCTCACGAGAGTTGACTGTTTAAAAATGTATAGCACTCCCCCCATCTCACTTTTGCTCTTGCTCTGCCATATAAGACGTGCAGGTTTCCCTTTCACTTTCTACCATGATTGGAAGCTTCCCAGGGCCTCCCCAGAAGCAGAAGCCATTATGCTTCCTTTACAACCCACAGATGTGAGCCAATGAACCCTCTTTTCTTTGTAAATTACCCAGTCTCAGGCATTTCATTATAGCAGTGCCAGAACACACTAATACAATGACCAATTACATCAGTCACCAATTACATCTGTGAATGTAGAACTCAGGAGAAAGAGATGAACTAATAATTTTCATAAAGCACCATGTAATAGTATCAACGCTTTTCAAGCATTGTCTATCTAGGCACTTTACTAAGCTGTAAAACTCGTTGAACTTCCAACATCCTGTGAGGTAATCTCAGAGATTTCAATGAATGGCTTAAATTCTCACAACTACTAGGTGGTAGAACTTCCAGATTCTAACCTGAGGGTATGACTCCTGTTCTGGACACTGTGGGAGCTGGCTGAAACGTTGTCTGCTGGACTCACAACTGACCTTTCCCGGAATTTCCCTCCACAAAGGGAGCTCCCTCACCCAAAGTCAGGCCCCATTGATAAGAGAAGGTTCCAGGGCCTAACCACCTTTCATCAGTTCGGAAGAGTAGAACAAAGGTCTCATGGGGTCTTCTGAGGTCTGTTTCAACTCCATCCTCGTTAAACTTCTTCCCCTGCCTAATTCTACTTCCTCCAATTTTTCACGTGATGTCTCTAAGCTTACCCTCTGATAAAACTCATGTACACAAAACTCCATCTCAGAGTCTGTTTCCAGGGAATCAACCTCAGACATATCAAAGCCTGTGCTGTTCAAACCTTTCTCATAAATAACCTCTTCAAGTCAAGTGCATTGGCTTTGCCTGCTTCACTCCAAAAAAAAAAAATGTGAAATGAATCATGAAGTTTTAAAAATGAGCAATTTCCAAAGAGAGGACAAAAAATGTTCCCATGACATATTCAGAAAGCCTGCATAATCTTATGTGAATTGTAGACCCAGTCAACAATTTTCCCAGGTAAATACTGTATATTCTCTGTTACAAAGCTAAGTTAAAAAGGCCTTCATCATATTGGTTTACTCTTTTCTGTCTCCCCAGCAAATTAAACTGTTCGACAAACAGCCTGAATTTATCAGCTTCTCCTTTACAAAGTTTTACAAAACCCAGCTTGACTGCACATCAGAAACTGTTTTGATACAAACTGTTTTGTTGAAGAGTAACTGTGAATTCCTGCAATCTCAGGTCACTGGGGATTTGGTAATATTCATTGGGTCCCCATGATTTGTCACAAGATCACAAAATTGTCAATCCCCAATCTTAATCTGAATTGCAACAGAAATCACATGAGAACAACAAAAAACAAAGAGTAATTTGTTCATCTAGTTCTTGAAGGACAATTCAAGTTCATTTGGTCATTTTAGAATTTTCAGAAAATAGTTTTTTTTTCTTCCCTCTCAGTTTTTTCCAATACAAAATTCTGGCCTCCATGTTATGATTTCCAGAGTTCCAGAAAAGGTCCATGCTCTTTCAAGTATCTCCCTTCACTGATCTAAGGCATTAGAGATTCTTTCTTTAACGTCAATCAAAGGTCTCCAAGGAAATAGAAACTCTTTAAGCCTTCCAAGTCCAGCAGAGTTTAGTTTGAGTATGACTGAGTTTATCAGCAACCAGCAATTTTCCAAGCAGGGGATTTTGATTACTAAGTCCTTGGGTAAAAGGACGGGGTGGGAAACCAGCATTGGTAGAAGAATTTGTTCAGGATACTTCACAAACATCATCTCATTTGATTCCCAAGTAATCCTGTATTATTCCACATTTACTGCGGAGGAAACTGAGTTTTTGAAAAATAGGTACATTGCCCAACATCACATAACTAGACACTCCAGATGTGGGCCTCTCTAACAACAGTCCTCTACCCTAAAAACACTGGCTGATAAGGGTTAAGAAGAAATAGAAACTAAGATACAAATGCTTGACCTCATGAGTATCATCAGACTAGGCTCTGGGGCTGAAGGTAACATTGGCCTACACAAAGCATGACCTGAAGCAGAAGGCGGCCTTGAGGTAAAAGAACCCTTCCCAACAGATAGATACAGTTCTTATGTACTGGATTTTAGAATGGCCACCACCTATGTAAACAAGGCCAGGAACATCTATAAACTCACTGCAACCTTAGATGGCAGAGATAGTGCACTCTGGATTGCAGATACTTGACCATTTGACATATCAGTCTTACTAATGGTTTCTACAGCCCACCCTCAGACAGAATGAGGTTGCTCTGAATAGGACTTTGGAGGCGGGTATAGACAAAGTGACCTGAAGTATCTAATGTAAGTGTCTTTCTGAGTAAGTTATCTACATGAGGCTACATATTCATTCTCAAATAAAATAGCTTTTCTTTGGGATTCTCTCCTATTACAGTTATTGACAATACCTCTCCCTATAAGAGGAAAAGCACTTACAAGTTTGAAGTTAAAAATATACTTCTAAGTCACACAGAAATACTTCTAAAGTCAACTTTAGTCCTCCAAATACAATAGGTTTCTTATTGGTATTGTTAAGATCAAAGTCCATCCAAGCTCAAAAAAATTTATACTAAGTTGTTTATTCATTAACCACAATTCTAGTAGTAGCCTTCTTTTCTCATCTTGGAATGCTGGCAATGAAGTTCAAATAGTTTACTATGTAGTGGGAATACAGCATGTGATTAAGAACATGGGTTTTGCCACTACCAGCCTCTTACCGGTTGCTCATTTCCCCAATACCCATTACCTTAAGTTTGAATGTAGAATTGCACAGCCATTACAATATATCATTTTACATTTCCTTTTGTCTCCCCTTCCCTGGGCAATGATTCTAATTTGTTTAATTTGTATATTTGTGTTTTTAAGTGTTTTCATATACATCAACTTTTAATATATTAAAAGATATTACGTGAGTTTTTTTAAAAAAAGAATATTTTTTAGAATCAGAAAGCCTTTGATCCAAGTTTCAGTTCTACTGTTTACTAATGTGTGCCCTTAGACAAGTTATTTAATCTCTCTATGCCTTAGTTTCCATAGGGATAAATGGAAATCAATAGGTATCCAGCAGAGTTGTTGTGAGGGTCAAATGAGATAAGGTATGCAAAACCTTTAGTGTTATCTCTTTAACTCACACATCATGACTATGTATTGTAAGAAAAGAATTGAAATGGATTTAACATGAGATTGTGCTCCTCTGCCAGGTAAGCACATGGCTGTTCAAAAGGAAAATACATTTGTTTGGCTGAAGGAATACTAAAATCACTGTGTTCACCTGCCTCCAAGCAAAAATCCAGAATGTTAGTAACTAAAGGGCAGTTTTCCAATTCTAAAATCTCAGTTTACATTTACCCAAAATAATCTACTTTAGAAAAACAGTGTGAGAGGAAAAGAGATTTTAACTTTTATGAAGCCAAAAATACACATAATTCATCAAACACCAAATGCCTCCAAAACCTGTTTTGCAACACATAAAAAAGAATAACCTTAATTTATACTCTAGAAAATAAATGTTTTTTAACCATCTATATCTCTCTTACTGGTATGATAAGTTAAGGTAGTTGTCTACCTGCAGGTACATTTTTCAAATAGACACATCACCTCTGAGACTATGTGCTGCAACAATTTTAGAATTCAAATTACCTGACTCCCCCAGGGCACAGTGGCTCATGACTGTAAACCCAGCACTTTGGGAGGCCAAGGCGGGCGGATCACCTGAGGTCAGGAGTTCAAGACCAGCCTGGCCAACATGGGGAAACCCTGTCTTTACTAAAAAATACAAAAGTTATCCAGGCGGGGTGGCAGGCACCTGTAATCCCAGCTACTCAGGAGTCTGAGGTAGGAGAATCGCTTGAACCCAAGAGGCGGAGGTTGCAGTGAGCCGAGATAGCACCACTGCACTCCAGCCTGGGCGACAGAGCAAGACTGTTTCAAAAAAAAAAATTATCTGACTCAACTCTCAGCCTTAACACTAGCCATGTGATGTTACTTAGCATCTCTGAGCTTCAGGGATCCACACACTAGAGATATTAATTCCAAACTGCAACAGACATGGTAGACTAATGACGCACCAGCCATTCTGCCCCACTTTTTCCAAGCCAGCAGATCCTTACATACAGTAGAAAGGCTGAAATTGCCAGACACTTGCTTTCCCAGCTTCTTGGAAATAGGAATAGGAATGTAACTCCTCTGTGGCCAATAAAACATAACAGAAAGTCTACAAGGGTCTTCTGGGGAAAACATTTTTCTCCCTGGTAAAATAAAAGAAACACACAAGAAGAAACATCTTTCCTCCCTTCCTGCTTTGCGAACAGCAGGGTGAGGGCATAATGCTTATACTCTATC
Source organism: Colobus angolensis palliatus (assembly GCF_000951035.1). Taxonomy (NCBI): domain Eukaryota; kingdom Metazoa; phylum Chordata; class Mammalia; order Primates; family Cercopithecidae; genus Colobus; species Colobus angolensis. The sequence continues at coordinate 4,958,211 of NW_012115132.1, forward strand.
TTGCAACTGTGAACAAAAAGCCAATAGGATCACACTAAAATAGACTCAGAAGCCTGACAACGTTGAGCCACTGAATCAACTCTGTAACTGCCTCCCCCAAGACTTTGTATTATGTAAGAAAAATAAACCACAATGATTTAAGCCACATTTGCTCAGGTTTTATGTTATTCGCAGCACCAGCATCCTAACTTCTATCCTATTCGCTTCGAGTTCCTGAGAGGAATATGTAAGGTAGCTTAAGTGGAGGCTCAGAGGTTATTAGTGCCTCTCGATAACACTACCCTTAATCTTACTACTTTTCTTGTAAAATCTAATTCCATTTTTCACAATAGTTTGACTGCTGGTCCAACCATCTAGTAACTATTTAATTTATCCACGTCTACATTTGCTCACTTTTAAGTTACAACTAATAATACTTTCTGAGGTTGTTTTAAGAAATATGCAAACTGGATGCAGTATCTATCACTTGAGGGTAAATCTACTGCCAAGTGAAATGGCAAAATCTGTTGGAGGCTCAGAATTTCATGAAGTTGATGAAATTAGGTTGGAAAACTGTTCAGGTTCTTTCCAAAACTATCCGTAAATGAGGATCTGTCAAAGTCAGACAAGTGAGCAGTTGAAGAAGTAAAAAATATGATGATGACAAATAGCTGTTTTGAAAGAATGTGGGAATGTAAAATGGAATAGTTGCTTTGGAAAACACTCGGGCAATTCCTCAAAACGTTAAACACAGACTTATCATATGACCCAGCAATTCCACATAGATATATACCCAAAAGAATTTAAAACAGATATATTCAAACAAATATTTGTACATGCATATTGATATCAGCACTATTCACAATAGCCAAGAGGTGGAATCAACCTAAAAGTCCATCGATTGAGGAATGCATAAACAATATGTAGTATATTCACACAATGGAGCATTACTCAGCAATAAAAATTAATGAAACACTGGTACGTACTACAACATGGATGAACCTTGAAAACCTTATGCTAAGTGAAAGAAGGTAATCATAAAAGTAATAAAAGACATGATTTATGTGATTTCATTCATATGAAGTGTCCAGAATATCTACACAGACACAGCAAAGATTAGTGGTTGCCTAGAACAGGAAGTCAGAGGGAGAGGGAAAGGGTTTGGTGGAAATTGGGGAGTGACAGCTAATGGGCATGGGATTTCTTTCAAGGGTTATAAATATGTTCTAAAATTAGCTGTGGCAATGGTTACACAACTCTGTGTAAATAGTAAAACCACTGAATTGCACACTTTAAATAAATCAATTGAGTGATATATGTGTTATATTTTAATAAAGCTCCTATTTTTTTAAAAGGTAGGGATGGGAGAAAATGATTCCAATATAAGAGAATTGAGAGAGGCTCTTGGAAAAATAGATCAATCTTTGAATATGTTTGCAAAAATGCTCCCATTTATAACAAAGTTGCTAGAGTCAAACATGCATCGAAAGATGGCATTTGGTACTATTATACAATTTACACAGAAAATTACAGCAAAAAGAAAAATAAAAACAGTCAACACTTCAAACATTCTTGGTTCTAATTAGTGCAGACATTCATACCTTCAACTGTATCAAATGTAAGAGAAAGCATCCTTATTTACATAATTCTTGGTTTCTGTTTAAAGATAACACATTCCAATTAAATCTTTTGTTGACTGAATGATTATTCACCATGAAATACTGTGAAGTCGATTTACTTTCAGAGCACCTTTTCTGGTATCAATCATCGTCAGAGAAGGAGTCAGTGTCTGTCCACATAGACAGGGACATGCTGTTGGATGCTATCAAAAGCTCATTTACAGTTGATGACTCATACCAAAGACCTCAAAGATTCAAAAAGGAAACACTGTCTTAACAAGCATCTATATGCTCACCTTAGTGTATATTTCCCAGGACTTTATTCGAGGTTTAGACCTTATGACAGAACTGTTTTGAAAAGGACTGAGAAAGATCTATTCAAAATGTGTCTCCCAGCCCCCTTGTCTGGCTAACTTTATTCTGCAATAACTTTGCGACACTTTAAATAATATGTCCATTAGCTGTGATAGGAAATTCAGGATGAGATGTCTGGAAGAACAAAAATGAGAACATGTGCAGATTAAAAGGTGACTGTGGGTATTAATATCCCCTTGAACTTGATTCAGCTGTATCAAAGAGGCACATAAACAGGGATCGGCCAGTGAGGTGCTGCTGGATTCTGTTAGTGCTCAGATCCTCAAAGTTGGTTTTAATTTTCAATATCATCCACCATGTTTCTGACTAAAGGTATACAGTTGCCCCTTCAAACACATCTATGCAAAGTCATATTGATAAAGTGGGTTTTTTTACATTCAAGATTCTGGCTTTAATGGAAACATTCTTTTCAGGACCAAAAATTAAGGATGAGAGAAAAGATGTAGAGGATAATAAGCAAGACAGAGATGTCAAAATGTTTTCCTCTAGCTCATGACAAACAGCATTAATTAATTGCTTCACTCTGCCAATGAATTATTGTAAATAAATTAATAGGGAAACCTATTTGCCTTCACTGCTTATGCTACTAAGATTCTAAACAGCCTGCAGAATAAAGTGCTAATTATTTTCACCTACCAAAGCCCTACTCATTATTTAAGGCACAGATCAAGTATCATCCCTTCCAGGAAGCCCTGCATGTCCGTGGCCAAGTTCCATAGTGCCTATTTTCTGTATTATACAGAAGAAAGGCAGCAGAATGTCAAGACCTTCTTGATAAACTTTACATCAGAGTACCAGCTCTGCCACTCTGCCTTTCAAATTCAAGGATAAAAACAATCATGATATGTATCAATATCTTACCATATACAAAGCTTTATGTGCATTTTAAAGCTGAGGAAACTGACTAGTTAAATAATTTCACTAGGCTAACATACTCAATAAGCTAGTATAGAACTTCAACCAACATGCACCTGCCAATTCATTATGCTACCTTTCTCACTTTACCTACCACTTAGTAGGTACTCAATAAATGGTAGCTTTTTCTTTCTTTTTATTATACTTTAAGTTCTAGGGTACATGTGCGCAAAGTGCAGGTTTGTTACATATGTATACTTGTGCCACGTTGGTGTGCTGCACCCATCAACTCTTCGGCACCCATCAACTCGTCATTTACATCAGGTATAACTCCCAAAGTCATCCCTCCCCCCTCCCCCCCCTCCCCATAATAGGCCCTGGTGTGTGATGTTCCCCTTCCAGAGTCCAAGTGATCTCATTGTTCAATTCCCACCTATGAGTGAGAACACGCGGTGTTTCGTTTTCTGTTCTTGTGATAGTTTGCTGAGAATGATGGTTTCCAGCTGCATCCATGTCCCTGCAAAGGACACGAACTCATCCTTTTTTATGGCTGCATAGTATTCCATGGTGTATATGTGCCACATTTTCTTAATCCAGTCTG
>NW_012115132.1:4963424-4988365 GCF_000951035.1 Colobus angolensis palliatus
GAAAGTATTGAAGGCTATGACATTCAACAAGATTAGATATCTGTCAATTCTCTTTTTCTCTTAATGAAAATAAGGCCATTTTCATAGACACAGAATACTTCTATTATTTACTATATGAGATCCATGTTGGTTAATCTGGGCATGATAAAATATTTCAAAATATTGAAATTCACAATGAATGGATGCTGAAAAAATAACATCTTTTGGCCGGGTGCAGTGACTCACACCTGTAATCCCAGCACTTTGGGAGGCCAGCCAAGGCAGGCAGATCATGAGGTCAGGAGACTGGGACCATCCTGGCCACCACGGTGAAACCCTGTCTCTAGTAAAAATCCAAAAATAAGCTGGGCATGGTGGCCCGTGCCTGTAGTTTCAGCTACTCGGGAAGCTGAGACAGGAGAATCGCTTGGAACCGGGAGGCAGAGGTTCGAGTGAGCCGAGATTGCGCCACTGCACTCCAGCATGGCGACAGAGCAAAACTCCATCTCAAAAAAACACAAAAACAAACAAACAAAAACATCTTTCTTTTTTTTTTTTCTTTTTTTTTTTTTCTTTTTTTTTTTTTTTTTTTTTTGAGACGGAGTCTCACTCTGTCGCCCAGGCTGGAGTGCAGTGACCGGATCTCAGCTCACTGCAAGCTCCGCCTCCCGGGTTTAAGCCATTCTCCTGCCTCAGCCTCCCGAGTAGCTGGGACTACAGGCGCCCACCACCTCGCCCGGCTAGTTTTATTTTTTATTAGAGACGGGGTTTCACCGTGTTAGCCAGGATGGTCTCGATCTCCTGACCTTGTGATCCGCCCGTCTCAGCCTCCCAAAGTGCTGGGATTACAAGCTTGAGCCACCGCGCCCGGCCCACAAAAACATCTTTCAATAGAAACACTGAATTCTCATTAAAAATCACATTTTTATTCTAGAAATTTTTAAGGCAAACTGAAAAAAAATGTATTTTTAAAGGTATCTTAAGGTGGGGCAAGAATTCCCAAGTCTTATTTGGAATAACCAATGTTAGGTCTGGAATACAGGTTTTCAGCTCTATTTAAAGTACTTGGGGCAAGCCTTTTGGATGTCAACTTAAGGCACGTAATTTGTAACAGAAAGAATTCCATTGAGGGCTAGAAACTACCTGGGTTTAGCAACCTGGAGTTTATATATCTTATCTCTCTTGCTTTTGGCAATGATCTAAGTCTACTTTCAGAAAAAATGGCAAATGTGATGAAATTAGGAATTGACTCTGAAAAAGCTAAACTTTCTCAATTGACAGCTACTTGCCTTAGATACCAATCCAGTAAATCAAACCACAAACAAACTTCTAGTAATAATGGGATGGAATTTTTGATGCACTGAATCAATGTGGTACAGTGACAGAAGCAAGGACTTTGGAGGAAAGCAGCCAAAGGCCCCAGCTCTAGTTTTGAATTTATTTGGGCAGTTAATTAACACACAACAATTATTTATTGAGAGTTCAGCATAAAGGGCACTATTTTAGGTACTAGGCCCTAAAACCATTCTCTGAGCTTCTGTTTAGAGAATGGTTTATACATAAACCATTGATTTAAAAATTCTAAGAAATAACTAAAGAAAATGTAAGCATAGCACCTAGCAGAACTCCTTAAATACAATAGGTGACTGTTGAATAGTGGCTAATATGATATCATGGTTTCTATGGCAATGAAGTTTTTCTGGAGGAAATCTAACTTTTACAGTTTGATTTTCTTTATTCTCCATCTCCTAACCAATGTAACTAAAGCTCAACTTTATTATTTCAGAAATACGATCTTAGCCCAGTTTCAAAGCTTAAACGTTCACATGAAAAAAATCTAGTCACCTGAATATTTTTCTCAATGCCAATAATTAACATCATTTTAGAATGAGTCAGCCATTTGGCATGTTGCAATAATAATACTTGTATCAGGATGCTTTCAGTTGCAAGTCATAGAAAAATGCTACTCCAACAGCATAAACAATGAGAGAGATGCATTCACTCATATAACTGAAGAGAGAGATAGTCAGGCTTCAGGTGCTCCTTGATCCAGCTGCTCAATGATTTCACCAACGACCCAGTTTCTTTCCATTTCCACAGTCTGCCTTGCAGGATATCAACCTCACGAAAGATGCCCCTTGTATTCTCAAAATGGCTATCAGCAGCAGCAAGTCTATGTGCTTTCTTATTTACCCAAAAAGCAAAAAGAAAACTCAAAAAAAAAAACCAAAAAACCCGACCCCTAGCAAATATTTTCTCCTACCTTATTTGTTCAAATTGGGTCATCAGCCTATCCCTAACCTAATACCTATGGCCAAAAATTTAGGAGAACCAGTTGATTGGGTTAGGCCAGTCAGAGCCCACCCTTACACGGAAGGTAAGGTTACCCTTACACAAACCATATAGTGGAGAAATTCAATATTATGCTGAAAAAAGATGAAGGGGAAAATGGATTCTGGGAAGGCAACCAACAAATACTTCTACATTATCTAATTTTTATTAAGAGCTCATTAACATACTAGGTATATACTAAACTCTGTATTTTTTTTTAATCCTCACAATGTGCCCATTACCATTTCCATTTTAAATGAGATAAATGAAGTCTAGAAAGCTATGTAACTTACCCAAGTTCACACCGCCACCATGCAATGAGATAAATGAAGTCTAGAAAGGTATGTAACTTACCCAAGTTCACACCGCCACCGTGTAGTAACGTCAACATTTGAACCCAGGTCATCTAACTCTAAAGCCCATTCTACTATTAAACCACTTAGAACAATTCTTGGCACAGCATCCAACCACTATTAGATATAACTGCTACACTATTTTGCTTTTATTCGTTTTTCTTTCTATCTTAACATCAGAGCATCAGCGGATATAGTCAAATAACTTGGATTAATATGCTACTTTATAATTATTTTCACGTTTCAAGTCAACAAATATCTAGATCCAGGCACAAAACTAATCACATTAGATAAAATATTTGGTCTTCATTTTAAGTTTACAATTTATACACTTTTACAGCTCTTCAGAGCTTGCAAAATAGTGTCTGGATTAGCTCCTTTGATCCTTATGACAAACCTGGTCACAATTTCTACAAGCCTTACCTGGACTGGCAAGGGTCAGGGCCCACAGTGATGGAGGACTGACTAAAAATCTTCACACAAGATTTAAATGTGTGCCCTCACCCAGGTCCAGACAACTGGGTCATAGGAATTTGCGCCCACTCCCCCATCACTGCCCACACCCACCTCATTGGCCCCAGTCTTGACTCTAAGACGTGTTCTGATTTCAAGAAATAAGAACTGTTAACCACAACACAGAAGACAGGGCTAATAATGCCTGATATGACTCATAGCACTTAAAATAGAGCAACCAGCTCAATCAGCTTGAACTGTAGAAGAAAATTGTGGGCCTTTTTCTCCGTCTATTGTCAGTAAGTGGAACTATGTCCTCAAAAGACCAGACTTCCCACTAAGGATCTCCCAAAGACCAAAATGCCCAGGGCCATGTTAGCTTGCAGGGCTTCCTAGGACCTACTTTCTCATGAACAGAAAACTTTTAGGAAAATATGTCTATTGTTGTTCTCTCGGCAGTTAATAAAATTCTATATAATTATTTTCATATCTGTTTATTAATCTTTTGTCTTTTTGTTTCACATTTATAAGGAAAGAAATTATGAAACTTTAATTTACCTCTGCATATCCTATTATAACTATTTTAATGCCTATGTCAATATAAAATATCAAAGAATTTATAGTGTGAAGTGAGATACTAATGTATCAGAAACGGGAAACCTCATTTATTAATGAAATAAATAAGTAAAGTCTGCGTCAGGCACTGCAATAAAATTAATTGCATCTGATATACATTTACGTTCCAGTAGCTGATTCTGTTGGCTGTTTTTCTTAATGCTAGTTTTCTTCATGTGTTTATGAATTCATGGTTGCAGTTTCATTTTGAACATAAGCCTTTTGGTTTGGGCTTGGATGGGGACTTTATGTCTCCTCACACCCACATACTCTTGCGCTGTCACTCCCCTTGTCTCTCCCTCTCTTGCTGTCACTCTCATGCTCACTCGTCTTGCTACCAACCTCTGCCTGCTTTCCTCTACCATTGCCCTTACATGCCTTTCACACCCAGCCCCCAGTCCAGACCAGGTCTTTTAAAGGAGGTGTGAGACATAAGTTAGTTTTTTTTTTCTTTTTTCTTTTTTTCTCTTTTTGAGATGGAGTCTCCCCCTCTGTCACCCAGGCTGGAGCGCAATGGCGTGATCTCAGCTCATTGCAACCTCTGCCTCCTGAATTCAAGCAATTCTCTTGTTTCAGCCTCCTGAGTAGCTGGGATTACAAACATGCGCCATCATGCCAGGCTAATTTTTGTATCTTTAGTAGAGACAGGGTTTCACCATGTTGGCCAGGCTGGTCTCAAACTCCTGACCTCAGGTGATCTGCCCACCCCAGCCTCCTAAAGTGCTGGGTGGCGTATGCCACCACGCCTGGCCCATATGTTAGTTTCTTGGAGCTGCTGTAACAAATTACCACAAGCCTCATGGCTTAAGACAACAGAAATGCATTGTCTCATAGTTCTGGAGGCCACAAGTCTGAAATCAAGGTGTCAGCAAGGCCATACTCCCTCCGAAGGTATTAGGTAAGAATCTTCCTGTGTCTCTGCTAGCTTCTGCTGGCTCCGGCATTCCTTGGCATGGTTTGGCTTGCAGCTAGTTGTAAGCGATGTCGCTCTCTCTCTTCACGTGGCCTTTTCCCCTATGTGTCTCTCTGTCTTCTTTTTTATAAGGACACCACAGTTATTGGGTTTGGGGCCACTTTAATCCAAGTGGATTTCATCTCAAGATCTTTAACTAATTACATATGCAAATCTACAAAGACCTTATTCCCATATAAGATCGCATTCTGAGGTTCTGAGCAGCCATGAATTTTGGGGGGCGCTCTTCAACCCACTGCAGGGCATAGGCCCTCAGATGAAATTGAAGAGAATTACAGACACAGTTACCAAGACAGTAGGATGATTTTATCAGCTCACAAGGTTGTTCATTGATACTTTGATTCAGGCAGAAATTTGCAGAATTTTTCCTGGCTTTTCAGTTTAAATAGTATGGGAGGGACTTCTGTCTCCTGTAGTGGACCCTCTGCTTCTTGAAGAAGCCAAATTTCTGGTCATCATTGCCAGTTGAGAACACAGTGCATCTTCACTCTAGCCCTACCATCTGTTCATGTTTCTGTTCCATTTCCAGTTTTTGAAGATGTTTGCCTTGATTTGAACCTGTCTGTGTCTGCTAAGCTTCCTTTTTTCAATTTTATCTCGTATTGTTACGCGTTTGGGTTCATCAAGACATCAGTCTACTATACCATCTTGATGAACTTCCTCTTCTACTTTTTTATGCCTGCTGAGTAAGTCAAATAAAATCAGCCTCTGTCACCCTATAATCTCTGCTTAGATCAAACATTCTGAATTCTGGCAAGTCTTTTTAGACTCCACAGACACAGAAGAGGAGCCCATTCTGGTTTATAAACAGCTCCTTTGCAGCAATGACCAAGTGGTAGCTTTGTTTCCATGCTCCTGTCTCATCTTTAGAATGGGAAACACAGACCCTGTTTTATCATCTTTATACTCCCAGTTTCTGGTACTATGTATGTTTCCCAAGAGGCCCATCTATGCTCACTGATTGAATGAATGAACGACCAGAGCAACTCCAATAACTTCACAAGCCTTGGGTCTCATTTAATCATATTTCTACCTGTTCCTCATTCCAAAGAAATTCCTCTAATAAATATTCCTCATTTTCAAAACACTGTCTGGGGTGTTCTGCTACCTACCCTGACTAAAATAAAATTTCCAAGTTCTATTTTTAGATCAAATTTTACTTGACAATTAGGTTTTGGTAAATAAATTTCATTTCCCGGTGTTGATCTACATTCAATGCAAAAACATCTCAGAAGCAAGCTACTTTTAAAAAAGAAAAAAAAAACTGCTTTAATTTTCTAATAGCTAAATCATTAAAACTGTTTATCATCTTCCTTGTAAATAATCTAGCAGCTGTGAATATTCTATACATCTAACAACAAATATTTTTAATAGAGGACAGGAAAATGTCAAATAATGAGACATTGTAAAAATTAATGGTTTTGCATTTTATGGTTCATCTGCAATGAATTATAGATTACATTTTGAAGTGTGCTCTGGGCTCCCATCTCATAAAGATTATCATCAGAAGAACAGGCAAACTATTCAGTTCCTCATTTTGTAACCCATTAACCCCTGGAAGGTCATGCTTCAGAGGTGGATGGTAAGCATGGGATTGCGGGCTCCAACACTTATTTCACACCCTTCGTCTTCTGCCTCTTGCAGTTCAAACGTGCAAACAGGTTTTTAGAAACTGTGCCCACCTATCATTCTGCTCCTTAGAGACACACATACTACACATATTTTCTTTGCTAAACTGGACTCTGAAGAGTGAAGTTAGGCGACAAGAGCAAAACTCTTGTCTCCAAAAAAGAAAAAAAAAAAAAAAAAAGCCTCCTTTCTGAAGCACTTCAAGTCTCTATGTTTAAATCCTTTTCTACTTAGGAAACAATGCAAACAATGGGGTTTGGAGTAGGGCCAAGTTTTTTCATTTGATTTTGCACTTTTCTTCTGATGACAATATTCTGCATGCCTTTCCAAATGCCTGAATAACACTGAGTAGGAGCCATATATACATGCAAAACATCAAACTTTCAAAGTTTCATAGCTACCAAATAAATGGACAGCCACCAACATGTCTCACAAGCTTACACTTGTAGAACAGCATACACGGGGTTTGCCTGTACAGGGATAAATGTGTGATGACCTATAAGACCTACACGGGATAAGAGTAAGGTCTCTGTCCGGCCAAAAATCACCCTTCCTGATCAAGGAGAGACAGAGAAAGAGAAAGGCAGGTAAGTAGAGACAGAGAGAAAGAGAGTTGGGGTTTAGTGAGAAGAAGTATGTCTAAGAGTAGATTTTTAAGTGCCCTCACCACAAAAAAATAAGTATGTGAGGTAACACATGCTAATTAGCTTGATTAGCCATTCTACAACGTATACATAATTCAAAACATCATGTTGTACACCATAAATTCACAAATTTTGTTTATTTAAAATAATGAATTAAAATAAATAACAATGGGTATTTTCAAAGTATAAATACCTGACTGAAAGCCCAAAGCACTGAGTTCTCACCCCAGTTTAGTCTCTCAACCTCAGTTTCCTCCTATAAGAGCGCTTGGGGCAAGGCAATGTCTAAGGTCTCTTTTAGAGCTAACATTTTGTGAGACTAAAAATAAAAATACTTAAACAATCTACTTTGTCACGGGTAGTGACTAAGTGGGGCTGGTGGCGTGGGTGGTAAAAGAATTTACCAAGACAGTTGGAAGTAAAGAAAGGCAGATTAGAGGAAGTATGAAAGTACATTGCAAGGATGTAATGGGCAGATCAGCAAAAAAAGAGCTGACTGCAAAGAGGCAAAGGCTTGCTGGGGAATTTTATAGGATGGTGCTTGTGCTGGAGAGTGTTACATGCAGTACTGAAAATGCCAAGGTTGTAGTGCATTAACTTGCATTTTTTTTTTCTATCAAGTGAGGGTCTGGTGATAAGTCAGGTGCAAGAAGATTGTGAATTACCTAAGCAGGACGGTTATGAGTCCTGGATCATGAAGTAAGCCAGACTTACAGCTTATCTGCTTTTGCTTTTTGCTTTTCCCCTGCTCCACACCAGCCTGACTCCTTTTTCCTTATTAGGACTTCACATACTTCACTTATTAGAAACTTTTCTATTCTGAGGATACAAAACACTGTACAGTGTTGCTGTTCAAATGACTCCCCTCCCTACTGTGCCCCCAATACATTCAGTGCCTGCCACATCACTCTCCCCTTTGGGCTCTGTTGACAAAGTGTCTTAGCTGCAGTAGCTCATGCGAGTCACCAGTGGGGCTTTCTAAAGGGGCACATCCCACAGCCTGCACCTCCAGATACAAATTCCATAAGTAGGGAGTGGTTTTCATGCTTTTATAAACACGATTCTGCTGTGTACTGCCAGTGGAGAATCACATCTAGTGGGAAATGAAGTTTTTTCATCTTTGAGGTGTGGCTATGAAATAACTAAGAAACTTGACCCTAGGTGGCCTATTCAGATGGCTTTTTTTAGTGGCTTAAAGTTCTTTATGTCTAAAACCCATGGGTCTTTCAAATGATTTCTCGCAATTTTCAAGAGCTCTTCATACCCAAGCATCTCTCAGCACTTTTCAAGCAAAGATGTATTAAACCTTCCTTCAAGGCAAGGAAAATGGCATCACAGCCATCTCAGGTACAGCAGAATCAGTTTAGAGGCTGAGGTAGCACAGAATCAGTTAAGAGCCGAGATCTCTTCTAGGGCAGCTTTGTGTCTGTTTTATGTTATATTTACACTACATTACATTAACAATTGAAGAGGCATTAACATGACCCTCCACGTACTTGCTAATTACATATGCAAACAGTCACAAGTGAAGAAAAGGGAAATTGTGAGAAAGAAAAAGAATGTGTTTAACATTATTAGTCTGATTACATTTTTGCAGTCTTCTTCCATAATCAGATGCATAATTCATTTAAAAAGAGCCCTTCTTCTACCAGCTAAAACACACACACACGTTATTTCTCCATGTCTCAAAGTACATGAATTATACATGCTAAAAGTTGTTTTTTTTTTTTTTTTTTTTTTTTTTGAGACAAGACTCTCGCTCAGTCGCCCAGGCTGGAGTGCAGTGGCCCAATCTCGGCCCACTGCAAGCTCTTCCTCCCAGGTTCATACCATTCTCCTGCCTCAGCCTCCCAAGTAGCTGGGACTATAGGTGCCCACCACCACACCCGGCTAATTTTTTGTATTTTTAGTAGAGACAGGGCTTCACCATGTTAGCCAGGAGGGTCTCCATCTTCTGACCTTGTGATCCACCCACCTCAGCCTCCCAAAGTGCTGGAATTACAGGTGTGAGCCACCACACCCAGCCATACATGTTAAAATTTTGAGGACTAACTTCACTTTTGGGAAGGAGAGGAGAAGTATAATATACATACAGAAGGATCCACAAATCCCACATTTACAACTCAATGAGTTTTTTACAAAGTGATCTACCTGTGTAACCACTTCCTGAATCAACATATAGTATATTGCCAGGACTGGAAGTCCCTCTCTCGAAATCACCCTTCCAAGTAGCCACTTCCACTTTGAATGAGCATAGATTAGTTTTTTGCCTGTTTCTTAACATGAGCAAATAAAATCCTACCAGAACTATTTGTCTTCTTTCAGCTAACACTGTCTCTGTGAGAATCATTCATGCTGAAATGTGTAGCTGTAATTTTTTCCATTGCTAAATGGTATTCTATCATGTGACTTGCCACAATTTGTTTTTCCATTTGACAATGCCTGAAGTCATGTTCCCATCATGAGTAATGATACTATGAACACTTGCAAGTTCTTTTCTGTGCACAAATGTAATCTCTTCTATTGAGTCTAGATCTGGAAGTAACATAATATAGTCACAGGGCCTGCATATATATTCAGATTCAGTAGCAGTGCCAAACTATTTTCCAAAGTGGTTGCACCAGTTCACTTTCCCACAAATCATAGAGGTCCAGTTCCTCCAAATTATCTCCATTCACATTCTCTTGAATCATTTCTGTGAGGTGGTTTTATTTCTTCTTTTAAAATTTGGAAAAATTCACCAGTGAAGCTATCTGAGGCTAGAGTGTGGTTTTTTCTTTCTTTTTTTTTTTAGTTTTTTGTTTGCTTGTAGCAAGATTTTTAATTACAGCTCCCATTTCTTTAATAAGTACAGAAATGTTAAGATTTTTAAATTTCTTCTATCAGTTTTATCGAGTTGCATTTCCAAAAGATTTTCTATTAAACCTAATATTTTAAATATATTTGTATTACATTTTATAATATCCTCTTGATTGCATTCTTTATGAATTTTATATTATTTATTATTCTCCTTACTTTGTCTTTCAGATTGGATATTTTCTGCTGATATGCGCTTCATGCTGCTAATCTTGTCTTCTGTCATATCCAGTATGTTTTCAGCTTTTTCAGAGTTCTCAATTTTAGATATTGTGTTTCACAGTTCTAGCATGTTCATTTTATTCTTTTTTGTAGATTCTGGTTATCTGTTTATATCTTCCATATTACCACATGATTTTCATCTTTTCCTCTATTTTTAACATAATAATTATGGTGATTTTGATAGGCTTAGATGCTAACTCCAACATCTAGATTGTCTCTGGGTCTGGGGCTGTCTTTTCTCTTGATGATGGATCACTTTTCCTGCATCTTTGCAAGTCAGTAATTTTTAGACATTGTAGATGTTTTGAATTACACTGTGAACTCAGTTTTCTTCCTCTAGTAGACAGTTAAATTATAAACAAATCATCTTGATTCTGTTAAGGCTTTGCTAGTTCAGTTCTTAGGGTTTAGTTTTACCCACACTTGTAGGGCATTATGCTGACTCCTAAAATGTGGACTTCCTACTGTCCCAGGTAAAAGTTTTTAGGGTTTCCTGAGGTTGCACCACCTTGCCTGGATCTCAACTCCACACCCTGCCTCTCTAGCATTGTAGAGCTTCTAAAATCTTTGCTCAGCTCTCAAGCAACTATTCTCTACTAAGCCTCTCAGAGTTGCACACTGTGACTAGATAGTTTGAGATTAGGCCAGGAATTCAAGGAAATTATCTATTATTTTGACAGCTTTTCTCCCACTAATAACTTGGCTATGTTTTCTCTAAGACCATGCTTCTAAATCTCAGCCACCGTGGCACTCTGAAACTTCAATCTCTGTATCTTCTTCACTCGACACAACCACGATCCTCTGTGTAGGTTCTGTCTTCCTGTGCTGCAAATTGGAAAATTTTGTCAGAGAGAAAGCATTAGGAATGCGGGACTACTTGTTATGGTCTATTTCTCTCAAGGATTACAGCTTTTTCGTTGCTACCGCATGGCTGCAAATAATTATATGATTTGTTCAACTCTCAGATATGTTTATTACCATAGTTTAAGTCCAATGCAAGATAAGAGAAGTTGCCTCTCCTTAGATGTTAGCCTCATAGCCTCCTCTCTCTGATTTCTGAACTTTTTTCTCAATACAGGTAGCCCTTGGTAACTGATAAGCTGCTCACAGGGAGACTGCATACAAACTGCTGGAACCACTTGCGACTGCTTTGCTAGTCCTGCTCTTTAATTTTTGTCCCTCCCACCCATGAGACATCCACAAGCTTCAAGACACCACTTTTTTTTCCCTTAACTTCTAAGTTTCATATGTGTCTAGGCAAATGCTCTAAGACGACAAAATCCATGACAATTTAGGGCTCATTGTGTATGTTCTTTGCCTATGGAATCTTGGCCCTATGCTTCTGGTCACCTTCAAACATCTGCTTTTTGCTTTGTTTTCAGTTTTAATCCAACGTTTATAGTTATTCTTGACAGAAACGTTTGTCTGATACGAGTTACTCACTCACTACAAAACTCCTCGTTTGCATTTTCACTTTAACTTTCACGTTCTGGCCTGAAAGTTAAAATAAGCTAACACCTCATCAACAAAAGGAATGACATGATTTTTTTTTCTCAGCTTTGTCACCTTGTTATTTTTGAATCCCCCCTACATAATTTATACCATTTCACCTATAATATACTTCATTGATACAAGTAATTTTAATGCATTTCAGTTGAATAAATCTGCCCAGTAAAACATTCTTAATTAATAAGTAACACATAAAAAGCCAGAAGTATTCACCAGAACCATAAATTTTAAGCTAATTTCACAACTGTTGAAGAGCAGGATGTTATTCCAGGATGTAGACCCTACACTGCATCTTCAAGGCCACAAGACACTTACTACAAAACTAAATGGACCTTGATAAGAAGCATCATCAGATGTGGCTGTTGTGTTCTTTTTCCTCATCAGCAGTGGACCCTTGCATGATTCCTTAGGCTACAAGTCAGAGGAAAAGTATCTTTCTAGTCAAAAAAAGTAATTTAAATTCTAGTATTATGAATGTGTACCGACACGTATCAGCAAGGAGGGAAAGTAAAAAGATCTGAATTTACGTATCTATTGTCGTGACAAATCTTTTATTTGGTTTAAAGATTAAGATTCACAACTGATGCCACAAAGGATAAAAAGGATGTCTAAGTTTTGTAAGAAAATGGGAAGAAAATAGGTCAAGCACGGTGGCTCACGCCTATAATCCCAGCACTTTGAAAGGCCAAGTCAAGTGCGATCACCTGCGGTCAGGAGTTCAAGATCAGCCCGGCCAACATGGTGAAACTCTGTCTACTAAAAATACAAAAATTACCCGGGTGTGGTGGCGCATGCCTGTAATCCTAGCTACTAGGGAGGCTAAGGCAGGAGAATCGCTTGAACCTGGGAGGTAGACGTTGCAGTGAGCCAAGATCATGCCATTGCACTCCAGCCTGGGTAAGAAGAGCGAAACTCCATCCCCCCCAAAAAAAAAAGAAAGAAAGAAAAAGAAAAGAAAATAGAAAGTAAAATAGTTTGGAATATTATATGAAAATACAGTTAGACATCAAAAAAGAAAAGATTCTTGATTAAAGATAACAGAATGAGTATTTGAGAGTAAAAGTGCAAGGAAAATTTTTTAAACGATGACTATTCTTCTAGAATCTCATTCGTAAAGGGAAAAGAAGAAAAATTTTTCTATTGTAAAGGCAATTCGAAGATAGAATGGCAAATAATAACTAAGTCACCAATAACACTCATCCCAAAAGACCCTCCCCAGATAAAATGTTCTTATTCCAAAGCCCAGATTCTTCAGATCTACATTACTTGAACAAAGTACCAATTCTCTCTCTCTTTCTCACTCTCTCTTTCTGTCTCAGACACACACAGATGCAAAAATACATAACTCTTTAACAAGTTTCATTTATTTGGTTGTTTTTTAAATAAACTTTTAATTTTAGAATAATTTCAAATTTACAGAAAGTTGCAAAGATAGTATGAGGTTTCTGTGTGCCCCTCACCCAGTTTCCCCTATGTTAATATCTTACATTATTATGGTACATTTGTCAAAACCAAGAAACTAATACTGGTACATTGCTATTAACTAAGCATCAGACTATTTGATTTCACCTGTTTTCCACAAATGTTTTTTTTCCATTCCGAGACACCACACTGCATTTAGTCATCATGCTCCCTCAGACTCCTCTTGGCTCTGGTATTTCTCACTCTTTCCTTATTTTGCATAACTTAGACAGTTTTGAGGAGTACTGGTCAGATATTTTGTAGATTTCTTCTTAATTTGATTTTTGCTTGTGTTTCTCATGATTAAATGTAAGAGTTTTAAGTTTTAGGGAGAAATACAATAAGGTGAAGAGGCTACATCATGTTAGAAAGTACATAATTACATAATATCAATGCAACTATCATCACTGGGGAGGATAACCTTGATCACTTCATTTGCCAGATTCCTCCACTGTAGAGCTATTTTTTTTCCTTTCTAAACACTACTCTTCAGAAGCCATACTCAAAGAGAAAAGGGAAGACTGAGTGTCACCTCCTGGAGGGGCAGTCAATGTTTCTGAAACCTGGGTTTTAGCAACAAGCAGGAAGAGGGGGAAAAAAATCCAAATTTATTTTCTCAAAAACAGTAACAACATTAAAGCAGGGTATAGCATGTTATTTCAGCATCCAACACAATAAAAATGTAAATATCATTATTTCAGCCTCAGGAATTGGAAACTGCCTTGCAATTCTTGCTATTCAATTGAATGACCGGGAAGATGACATAGACCTAAGATGGTAAATGCACAGGCAAGCTATTCCCATCTTCTGTCTCATAGCAGAGACACCACTCATCAATCAACGAATCTTTTCTGATTTTATCTGATGTAGCCTTGGAATTCTTTTATTATCAATTGACTAGAATCATTGGCACACAAGTTGAAAACTGTTTGCCATTCCTGGCAAATGTGATCAGAAGACTGACTATTAGGCCCAGGAAGAAATTGTTCCCCAGGATACATTTCCAGGTGGGGTTTTACTTTGATCCATCCTCAGAGACGAGACTGAAATGTCTTCTTCTACATACACTTATTGTTATTCTCAATTGTACACAACTTCGTGTCCTACTGCCTCCTTCTAAGGTATCTACATTCACCATCATTTTTCTATTCTACTTCTCTTCTTTCAGGATTAGATGACAATAGTCTTGAGATGAGGTAGATGGAAGAAAGGATGAATAATTTTGGTAAATAATAAATATTGGTTTTGAATAAATTGAGTACACTAAATTAAATTAAGTTTAATTAACTTAATTGAACAAACAATTTAGGTAAATAATAAACAATTTAGGATGAGGTAGCTGAGAGAAAGAATGAACGATTTGGTGATTTTATCGTCAACAGTTTCAGACATGTTTTCATATACTTTACAAAATTTAAAAATGCCTCCCATTACTATGAAATTTATCTTGTCATTACACCTAGCTTAAAGCATTGGCAATGACAGTAGATGCATAGACACCTAACATCACTTCCTAGTTTGCTTTCCAGTATTGAAAGACACCACCACAAATTTGCCCTTCTTCTTCAGCAAGCATTTTAGCATTGATTCAACAGTCTTTATTGGGGAATTAAAATTGTACAGCACATTCAAAGTTGCCATCATCTTTATTCACCTTCTTCTTCATGCTTAATTCAGCACACATATGATATACTTCTAAGAAATGAATAAATGTGATCCTGCCTATTTATCTCTTTGTATGTGTTCAGAGTTGTTCTTGAATATCTACCTTATCCAATCACTTGTGTTAGGGACCACAGAGTTTCATAGGATAATATTACTGCCCTTGAAGAATTTATACACTACAGGAAGAGACTTTTCCACAAGTCAGGAATACAATGAAAATCTATATGAATGGGAAGAGTACTACAGGCATTAAGAAGACAGGAATTCCTTCTCACTGAGATAATTCAGAGGAAGTAGTAGAGAAGGCAAGTAGAGTTCCCAATGGAAGCCTTAGTTATCCAGTTTCTCTACAAATATTTATCTAATTTTAAGTATATGCCAGAGGTTGGGGATTATAGTAAAGTAACAGGAATATGGAGTTTATTCTTGCTGAATAAACAATATTACCAGCATGGTCTTTCACAATTGTTCTAAAGGAAACATGCATAAGATACTAAGGAAGCTCAGAGAAAAAAACATCTAAAAAGGATTAACATAAAGGCAAAAATTACAGCAGGCTTCTAAGAGGAGCGGACTCTTGAACCAAGTTTTAAAGAATGAACAGAAGGTATATGTGAATGGGGCCAAAGCACCACTCCCAAAGAGAAAAGAGTTTGGGGAAGCCCATAAAGCAAGAGACATCACGATGTAGCCGGTGCCATGAGAGGAAAAGGAGCTGTCTATGCAAGGGGGACTGGATTGCTAGCCAGTAGACAGAAAGAAGCCCTGAGCTTCACGGTACTTAATGGTATCAGTTGACTATGTAGTACACAACATAACAGCATGAAAAGTGGAGCTCACCCTAAAATATCTTCTAACTATTTGCCATGAGCTCCTCTGGATTAAGATACTGCCCTCAAAATGCCCCTTTGACGTGCTGCCCATCAAGATCACTCATCATCCCTTCTGCATGGGTGAGTTTATCAGAGGAAAAATGAGCACATACCTCACTCTTGTAAGTCTAAAACTTGGAGCTTGACTCCAACTAGGCAAAGTGCCAAATAGGGATATCTCAGTTTAGGGGAGAGGGCAAGAAAGCATCCACCAGAAAAAATAAAAATAAATAAATAAATAAATAAAAGTATTAAGGGCAGCCAGGCGTCATGGCTCACACCTGTAATCCTAGCACTTTGGGAGGCCAAGGCAGGCAGATCACTTGAGGTCAGGGGTTTGAGACCAGCCTGGCCAACATGGCGAAACCCCATCTCTACTGAAAATACAAAAAGAAAATCAGCCAGGCGTGGTGGCATGCACTTGTAATCCCAGCTACTCGGGACGCTGACGCAGGAGAATCGCTTGAGTCCAGGAAGTGGAGGCTGCAGTGAACAGAGATCGTGCCACTGCACTCCAGCCTGGGCAACAGAGTGAGACTCCATCTCAGAAAAATTAAAGATAAATAATAAAAGTATTAAGGGCATACTTCACCCAGCTCACAGGCTATGGATTTTTTTTTTCTTTTTTGGTATATAGTAGTGAGATGCCTGGATCAGAAGCTAATTAAACAGCTGATGGAACTTCATGTTGATAATTCAAGACTTGAAAGAGGAATACAGAGACTTAATAGACATGGAATTAAATTTCCCTGAGTCCAGCCTACACGATGTTTATGTTAATCATCCATCCTTAACAGAAACCTCCCCTCATTATAAAAAGTCTTTCAGAAAGATATCCTATAGAAGTTCTATACCATGACATAAATAGAAACTGGATTCCTGACTTCGGCAATACTTATCCTATTTCTCACTCTGAAAACTGATTTTTCTTCTATACCAATGTGCTATTGTCAGTGGGGTATCATATTGTATCTTTACTTAGAGATGTGTCTCAACATTAGAAGACTAAACAATAATGATATGGAGCTATAAAGGACTATGTGATGTATCATTTCATTTACATTTCTTCTTAGAACATGAAAGGTGGTGAAGCAAGAAGAATAAAGATATACAAAGTAGAAATGTTTGATTTTTCTTGGGTCTACATTGTTTTCTCCATCATAACCAGCTTTTAAACAATAAAATAGGCTCATTTATGAGGCTCATCATGAGTTGCAGTGAAAATCCACTTCAAGCCATCTGCCTAGTTACAAAACCTCCGAGTGCCTGCTCTCCCCTCCCCAATCCTGCACTGTGGTTACTGATGACTGAGAAGGCTGTCATATCCAGCTTTCCTGACTGGGGTATAACTGATTAATTCTCCCTGAACACCACATAAGATGAGCTGCTAATTTTGTTTTTCGGTCTATTTTCTGACTTGGTGATTGATTCCCACTACAGATCATTAATGGAAATTATTTTGATCCAGCTTTTAATTTGAATGTTAATTAAGTTCTTGATTCAGCTTCGAAAATGTCCAATAGGTAGAACTGCCCTTTCTATCCTACCGCCTGCTCATCAGTATGGGATTTAGTGTGACCTCCTGTCTCTGTCTGATTCCCCAACCAGGAGACTACAGAGGCTCTTAGTGCACTAGGGTGAGGATGTGTTTGCTCAGTTCTCTCCCACCCGGCTACCGGACTGGTCAGTGAACACAATGCTTATGTCCCCAGTGCTCAGGTCAATGCCAATAGGATGATAAATAAATAGTAGTTAGATGAACACATATATGTGTGGGTGAACTGATGACTGAACTATGAATAAAACTAAGAACTATGTATTGGGTATTTTTCTGTTTACAAAGAATCTTCCCTCAATCAACAACCATTAGGTGTTCCTGTTAGACTCCTAGAATTATGTGGCGAGTGGGATATTTCCTACCGAAGACCCCTCCAAAGAATCCCATTCCTTCCCTTATTAGAATGAGAAAGTGGAAAGTTGCTGGCTCTCTAAAGACTCATTCCAGCTGCTTTCAGAAGCATCTCTTTTATTTTATAAAACCCTAGCACATATTCCAAACAATTTTAATTTTACAGGATAAAAAATAAAACTATGTTCCTTGATAACTTTCTTATGACACACATATGCATGCACACCCCATCTCTTAAATCTATTTAGAATGCAGAAAAAACAAAATGCATTTCTTGCTTCTCAGATAGGCAGAAAATAAAAAATCAGGTAATTTCCAGAGTAAGTGAGGACATGGGAAAACTGGTACTTTCATGCATTGTTAGTAGAAGTGTATTATGAGACTACATTTTTAAAGAATAATTTGTTGATACTACCAAAATCGTAAAATCGTATCTGTAATTTAATAATTGTAAAATTATATCTGTAATTTAAGAATTTCATGTCCAAGAATTTATTCTTCATACTTGTACAACATTATGTACAAGAATATTTGTTGCAGCATTACTCATCATAGCAAAGAAAATTCCTATAAAAACCTAATTTTCTATTATTAGGAGGAAGGTTATATATACTGCTGCAGAGAGATACATCAAATGTCCCCTTTGGGTTTTAAAAGAGATACACATACGTGTGTGTGTATGCACATGCTTGCATATACTTAGAGAAATTCTAGAAAGATATACAAGAAATTAAAATTATAGTAGCTACCCTGGGAAATGAAAGTGGCAGAAGGCAACTTTTTTTTCTCTAATTTTACCTTTCTACATTTCTGCGTGTGTTATTTTTATAATATAAAACTAGTTAGTAAAAAAGTCTTGTGTCTAAAGTAACACATGGGTTAATTTTATATTTTTGGGTTGGCGATAACCTTCTCAAGCAACACACAAACACAGAAACCATAAATACAAAGACCAACAAATTGGATCTTGTAATTTTATTTTTACATTTTAATACCAAAGGGGAGAAGTCATTAAAAGCTACTCTCTTATGCCAGAAAAGGGTTCATAGACTTGACACCAAAAGCACAATCCAAAAAGAAAAAAATTATAAATTGGATTAAATCAATATTAAAAATTTCCTGTGTGAAAGATCCAGTGAAGAGAATAAAAAGAAGAGCTACAGACATGAAGAAAATATTTGCAAATTATGTATCAGACAAAGACCTTGTATCTAGAATATATACTCTAAAAACTCAAGGAGCTCTCAAAACTCAGCAGTTAAAAAGCAGGCATTTGTAGCCATTGAAACGCAAAGAGAAAAAAATAAAATGCAAACAACCCAATTAGAAAGTGAACAAAATATAACAACAGACATTTTACGGAACAGGATATACAGATGGTAAATAAGCACGTGAGAAGATGTTTAACATCACATGCAAATTAAAACCCCATCATTACACACCTATCAGAATAGTTAAAATCTAAAAAAAAAAATAACAATACCAAAAGCTAGCGAGCACAGGTAGAAACTGAGTCACTCATATATTGCTGGTAGGAATGGAAATGACACTACCATTCTGAAAACAGTTTGGCTGTTTCTTAAAAAACTAAACATGCAACTACCATATGACTTAACAGTTGTACTCCTGGTCATTTATCCCAGAGAAATGAAAACTTATGTTCACATAAAAACCTTTACATAAGTATTCATAGAAGCTTTATTAAAAATAGACAAAAACTAGAAACAATCCTAATGTCATTTCATAGGTGACAAGTTAAACTATGACACATCCATACCATGGAATACTACACAGCAATAAAAAGGAATGATTTTGTGATGCACACAACAATCTGAATGAAAAAACACAGTTTCAAAGGGTTGCATGTTGTATGACTTTATCCATTATAACATTATTGAAATAAAAATTATAAAAATGCATAACAGATGAGTGGTGGCTAGAGGTTAAGGATGAGGAAAGAGGGTGGGTGTGGCTGTAAAGGATCAGTACAGGAGCCTTGTGTTGAAGAAATAGCTCTGCATCTTGATTGTGATTGTGGTTACATTAATCTATACATGTGATAATTGCACAGGACTGTGCGTGCGCACACATACACACACACACGAGCGCATGTAAAATTGGAATAAGATCTGTGAGTTGTACCAATGTCAATTTCCTGGTTTTGATATTGTACTGTAGTTATGCAAGATGTTACCATTAAAAGAAACTAGGTGAATGATACATGGAATCAAATGAAAAAGCATTTAAAATAGTAGAGGGGAAAAAAGGAAGACCAAAACTATATTAAACACACAAAGAAGAAAGTAGCATAGAAAAAGTGAAATTCCAATCATATTATTAAGCAGGGTCATTTCATGTTGATAAAAGTTACAAAGCCAAATGACAAAGTATGAAAGTTTATGAAAAAAGTGCATGAGACATATGCCACAAAATACAACTGCAGTGGGAAAATTTAACACACCAGTAACGCTTTTTGAGAAGTACATTGACCCCTGCACTCTACAAATAGAGATTATTCTTTTCATGTGCCTTGGACTCTTTCCTAAAGCGTATCTTATTGGCTATAAAATAACCTCAAAAATTTCAAAAAGTAGAAATTCCAGAGCTCACAGCCTCTGATCATTTTGCCCTGAAAGACTCACCAGGAATTACAATTAAAAATAAAAGATGAAATATGCAAAATTATATCTCGGAAAGGGACTATACCCACAGACACAGATAAGTTTTTTAAATGAGAGAATGACTCTTAATTTGTATCACTCAAGATTAATTTATTTGATAATCTCAATATAATAGTTTTATTAGTACACACTAGTAAAATAGAAGTTATAAACACTAACTTGCCAATAACTTCAGAACAATGTAACAATGACTCCCCAAAAAATGCACTTGGTCAAAATGGTTTGAAAGGTAGATTCTTTCAATTTATCAAAGCAAATATAAAAATAATGACCTATGACAGGGTACCGAGATTATATTTAAAAAGTGAAAAAGTTCTCATTCATTTTACTAATGTAGTGTAGCCCTGACAGTGACAAATTCAGCACATGCACACACACCCCCAAATACACAAGCACACAAAGGTATTCTCTGACACTTGCGATGGAAGTGTACATTGATGCAGCTTCTCCAGGGAGCATAAATTTATTTATTTATTTTTTTTTGAGACAGAGTCTTGCTTTGTCGCCCAGGCTGGAGCGCAGTGGCCCGATCTCGGCTCACTGCAAGCTCCGCCTCCCGGGTTCACACCATTCTCCTGCCTCAGCCTCCTGAGTAGCTGGGACTACAGGCGCCTGACACCACGCCCGGCTAATTTTTTGTATTTTGTTTAGCAGAGATGGGGTTTCACCGTGTTAGCCAGGATGGTCTCAATCTCCCGACCTAGTGATCCTCCCGCCTCGGCCTCCCGAATTGCTGGGATTACAGTTATGAGCCACCGCGCCCAGCCCATAAATTAAGTTTTTAAAAAAAATACATGTGCCTCTTTACCTAGGAGTTCCACTTAAGGAATTTCCCCTGAGGTGATAATGTTTCACCTGTGAGAGATTATTTGTGCAGCAGATTCTGGAACAACGTAATTTGGTTCAATGTCATTTTGTTTTAGCATTGACGGGGAAAAAAATTGATTCCGACGGGAAGAAATGGGATTGACTGATCAGTGGTGTCCTACTCACGATGGCTTCCTGCCTTGTCCCTGAGCTTCAGGGACACGTTCCAGCCACCCACCATGCTGAACTGGACTAATTAAGTAAATAATTATCTTATTTGTTTTTACTCATCTTTCTTGTATGTATCGCTCACATTTATTATAATATAAAATATTAGAATCTCTCTTTAGAAGTTTGGTGATGTTTTGTGACGACAAATATGCTGCAGGAATATCACTGTTGTTTCCATCAGTTGGCCTATGGTAAAACTGGTCTCTCTGTATATTGTTTTGCTTAAAGTTGCAGTCTCCAAGAATCTATGGACAATGATGTTAAATGAAAACTTACTGTGTATGATAATTCATAGTGGCATTGTTAGCAACAAGATATGAAAAAAACTGGAAACAATCTAAATGTTTACAGTGGAGATTTTTTCAGTCACCTCGAATTCTTTGACATTACGTATGAAGGAATGCTCAGCACGACTAACCATTAGAGAAATGCAAATCAAAATCACAATGAGATACCATCTAACATCAGTCAGCATGGCTATTACTAAAAATGAAAAAATAACAGATTCTGGCAAGGTTGCAGAGTAAAGGGAATGTTTATACACTGCTGGTGGGAATATAAATTAGTTTAGCCATTGTGGAAAGCAGTGTAGCAATTTCTCAAAGAACTCAAAGCAGAATTACCATTCAACCCAGCAATCCTATTACTGGGTATATACACAAAGGAATGTAAATCATTCCATCATAAAGACACACGCGCATGTATGTTCATCACAGCACTATTCACAATAGCAAAGACATGGAATCAACCTAAATGCCCATCAATGGTAGACTGGATTTTAAAAAATGTGGTACGCATATACCATGGAATACTACACAGCCACAAAAAAGAACAAGATCATGTCCTTTGCAGCAACATGGATGGAGCTGGAGGCTGTTATCCTAAGTGAGATAATACAGAAACAGAAAGTCAAATACCACATGTTCTCACTCGTAAGTGGGCGCTGAACATTTACTACATATGTAAACAAAGTAGGGAAAAGCAGATACTAAGGCCTGCTTAAGGGTAGGGAGAGGGAGGAGGGAGAGGATGGAAAAACTACCTATCAGGGGCTATGCTTATTACCTGGGTGGTGAAATAATCTGTACGCCAAACTCCTGTGACATGCAATTTACCTATGTAACAAACCTACACATGTACTCTGGAATCTAAAATATAACTTGAAAAAGAATAAGTAGGACTGACTTATCCTCCTCTTGTATCAGGGCCTGCTTGTGACTTCACATGAGTGTATGAACCAAGAGAGGACTGTGGAAGGGATGCTTTGTGAGTTCCGAGCCTTAGTCAAGAAAAGTCATGTCGTTTCCACCTGGTTCTCTAGAGCACCAAGCTGTTAAGCAAAAAATGCAGCTACCACAAAGCCATCATACTAGAGTGAGCAGTCCCAGCTTAGCACAGTCTTCCAGTCAACACATCACCGCAAACTGCTGCACATCGAAGTTAAGTTATTGTGGCAGTACATCCTCCAGTCCAGCCATTCAACACCTCCAGTCCCAGTTGACGGCCAAGACATCACTGAGCAAGAGTCATCCCATGAGCTCTGCCTGAATTTGTGACCCTCAGTATCGGTGAGCATTTATAAAATGGCTGTTGTTTTATGCCACTAAGTTTAGGGTGACTTGTTACCCAGCAATAGTAATTAGAACAACCATGCACTAAATAAATTTGTTAACTAAATTATGGTGAAATGCTATGACACCATCAGAAATGATAGTGTCTTTTTAATAATTAATATGGGAAAATCGCAGCAGCAGAGATATTCATATGTGCACTGGTTGAGAGGTAACAGGTATGTCTGGAAGGATAATCACCTAAAGGTGATGGTAGTTGCCTTTGGATGGGGCTATGTTTTGAGATTGTTTCTTCATTCTTTACCTTGTTCTGCTGCAGCATAGAGCTTTCTATTCCCCTTTCCAGCTGTAGATTCATCTTCCAGTTGCTGTGTTTGTTGGCTGATAAATAACTCACAGTTGTCCTTCTTTCTGGAGAACTGCTCTTGGTCAAATGAAAGTCTGTTTGCCAGGGTGGCAATTTATATCCCCAGACCTCAGCCAATGACTGACTGACACAAGGAAATCAGAGCCAGCCTCCTCACTTCGAGGGAGGATCAACTGTGTGGTGTGATTTCTGCTCCAGAACTTCCTGTGGGATGAGATTAAAGCTGGTCTCCAGCTGAGACAGTATCCTGCTCAAATTCTATCCCAGCCCTTTCCTGCTACCTCAGTCCCCTCCTCCCAAGAAGACACTCCCCACAGATCACCTGCACAAGACTCCCCATCTCAGATCCAGCTTCTGTAGAATCCATTCTAAGACAAATATGTGTTATTTTTACAAATAAAACACAATAAGAGCCCAAAACTACCAAAAAAAGGTATTGGATCAATCACATGGCAGGAGTTAAGATTAAATTAAGGCAATATGTACTTATTTGAAATTTCAGCAGCCAGATTATAAAATCTCTACTAAGGTTATACAAACTTTCTCAAGCCTCAGAAGGAGCAGGGATCAAGGAATCACATCCATAGTCATTCCCTTTGTTTTATAACAGCATTTAGGGTATTGGTCATTGTGATTTTTAGGAAAGTCAAACCTGATGTTATGCTTTCTTCAGTTTCTTTTCTTCCTTCCTCTAAGCTTCCGTTTCCTTGGAAATGATCCTACCTTCACCTCATAAAAGTTTTTAATGTTCCTTCTCATTTTAATTCTGCTGCCAGAGAATGCTATTTGTCAGCACAGTCCCAGCAATGAAGCTCCTGGGCAAAAAGGTCCAGGGCAGAAGATAACAGACCGCTTTCGCGCGTAGCAACATCTTGCAAATGCCTTATTTCTGCCCCGCACAGGGGAAGCTCACCTCTCCTGGGACAAGTGAGTACATGAAGGATTCACTTGTGTTGGCCTCGCACTTATGCTCTGTGCCTCCGTAGCCTTTGTCACAGGTTCTGCCTTTTTTCTTCAGCCAGTCCCTTGAGTAGCCTGTAAGGAAACTTGGTCCAGAAACTTCCAAGTCTTAGACAAATGCCTTTCAGAAATGGATCTGAGACCACCAGTACCCAAAGATCCATTCAAGTCTCATCATAGGACCACTAATCTCCTGTCCTATGTAAACTTGGCAGAATGGAAGCCAACGACAGGAAAAGAAAAGATGTCCTGCTCCATTTCTGGACTCCCCAAGACATTCAGTCTCCATCCCTTCTCTGCTTTATGCATACGCATTTATATTTTCTTTGAGGAGGATAATATTGGAGTAAATTGTAACCGAGTCACTCCTAGAATGAGTGCTTAAGAGAGACACAATTATCTATTATCTTTATGACTTTTTTTTTTTTTTTTTTTTGTTAGACAGGGTCTCACGCTATTGCCCAGGCTGGAGTGCAGCGGCAAAATCACTGCTTACTGCAACCTCCGCCTCACAGCTTAAAGCGATTCTCATGCCTCAGCCTCCCAAGTAGCTGGGATACTACAAGTGTGTGTCATCCCACCCAGCTAATTGTTGTATTTTTATTGGAGACGGGGTTTTACTGTGTTGCCCAGGCTGGTCTCAAACTCCTGACCTCAAGTGATCCACCCTCCCTGGCCTTCCAAAGTGCTGGGATTACAGGCATGAGCTACCATGCCCAGCCTCCTTAGGATTTTTTAAAAAAAAGAAAGAAAAAAGATACAGCCCTTCACAGGTAGGATGACAGTGACTCACAGGTGTTTCCAAAACAGAAATGCACATATGAGTGTGTGTGTATATATATGTGTATATATA
>NW_012115132.1:4990520-4993081 GCF_000951035.1 Colobus angolensis palliatus
AAAAAAAAAACGGAAGGAAAGAAAAGGCCAGGCACAGTGGCTCATACCTGTAATTCCAGCACTTTGGGAGGCTGAGACAGGCAGATCACAAGCTCAAGAGATCAAGAGAATCTTGGCCAACATGGTGAAACCCCGTATTTACTAAAACTACAAAAATCAGCCAGGTGTGGTGACTCCACGCCTGTAGTCCCAGCTATTTGGGAGGCCGAGGCAGGAGAATCACGTGAACCCAGGAGGTGGAGGATGCAGTGAGCCAAGTTCGTGCCACTGCACTCCAGCCTGCCAAAAGAGAGAGACTCTGTCTCAAAGAAAAAAAAGAAAGAAAGAAAGGAAAGTGGGCACTCAGCATCCCCTGGTCCACAGCAATGATGACATCCTGCTAAGTAGTCATTGTAAGAACCCCCTACGCGAGCAGAGGAATAGGTAATCTAGATTGTGATGTCTGGGAATGATTCCCTGTCAATTGCCCTCTGCGCTCCTGGCTTTGCCCTCTGAAACAGCCCTCTTTATCAGTTAGTCTCTGCAGCCCCAGCTGAAGATGTTGGAGAGTATGCCCTTCTAGGCAACTGATTTCCTGATTTTCTGCTCTTGCATGCTTGAGAGTTTGATGGATTCCTTAGGGAGATCAGAACATTCACAGGCCTTTGTCAGCTAGGATTTTAGTTTCTTGGAGAATACAACTCCTTGGAAAATTTAGTAGACTGTCAGTCTATTTTCTTCCAATCAGTTCCAAGCAGTGGTGTTTTGGGTCTGGCTTCCATCGGCTTGTAGGAGCCTATTGTGCACATCTTTTTCCAACTTCACAATCAGTGACACACCCTGTTGGTATCATGAAATAGGTCATGGTGTGACCATTATATACCTTGAAAGTTAAAAAATAATAATAAAAAGTAAAATAAAAACTAAACCCCAGGACTTTTATTTAAAAATCAACAACAAAAAAAATACAGAACTCATTATTAAACATTTACCAGCCTCACTAGTTCTACATGAAAGTAAACATTATGCCCAAGATCTCTTCTGGACAACCTTCCTAAGGTTGCTGGCTCTCCTCCTCCTCATTGGCTTCTAGTTCAACCCATTCTCCTCTCCCATCTTTGAACAGGAGCTGTCTTGTTAAGGCTTGAATCAGAAGGCCGTAACTTTCACATGATCACTGTCTGAGGGCTACCTCCCACGAGCTAAGCAGTCTTAATAGGACACCACTGAGAAAAGTTATGAATAAGTCTGTCTCCTGCTATTCCAGGTAAAGATAGAGCTGGCTTTTCCAACCTTGCTGGTCTGAAATCTCTGGACCTTCAATTTAGATTAAAAATCAAAGGCAGAAAAAGCCTCCTTTAGCACAGCTTCAGTTCTTTCCATCTCTGCTTAAAATTGGCCAATTCTTGAGCAAGCTCATTTCTTCCTTCTGAAATCTTGCCAAATGCAGAAGGAAGCAGTTAACACACATGATAGCCGACCTTTTTCTATCCACTTCTCTAAAGTGGTCTGTCCTCTACATCACTGCAGGTGACACTTTACCAAATGTATTGCCAAGGTCTCAAAAAATTCTCATGACCATTCCAGCCTTCTAGCCTTAGTATATTCCTTGGTTACCTTCTACGTGAAAACTAAAACAGACCACATATTTTAGATTTTCTGTGACAGCAGCAACATAGACTTAGACACTAATTTCTATATTAACTAGGGTATGTATTAAGCTTTATAACAAAGATACAGAATACGCAAAGTCCTAAATAAGCATAGTTTATTTTTCTTTTACACTATCCCAGAGGTAAGGCTCTGCTAGCTTCAATTTGTGGCCCAGACGGCTCCATTATTACTATTTCCTATCCATAAGGAAAAGGAGATTGTTTTTATTTTTTATTATACTTTAAGTTCTAGTGTACATGTGCACAATGTGCAAGTTTGTTACATACGTATACATGTTCCATGTTGGTGTGCTGCACCCATTAACTCATCATTAGGTATACATTAGGTATACCTCCTAATGCTATCCCTCCTCCCTCCCCCTACCCCACGACAGGCCCCAGTGTGTGATGTTCCCCTTCCTGTGTCCAAGTGTTCTCATTGTTCAGTTCCCACCTATGAGTGAGAACATGCGGTATTTGGTTTTCTGTCCTTGCGATAGTTTGCTCAGAATAATGGTTTCCAGCTTTGTCCATGTCCCTACAAAGGACATGAACTCATCCTTTTATATGGCTGCATAGTATTCCATGGAGTACATCTGCCACCATTTTCTTAATTCAGTCTATCATGGATGGACATTTGGGTTGGTTCCAGGTCTTTGCTATTGTGAATAGTGCTGCAATAAACATACGTTTGAATGTGTCTTTACAGCAGCATGATTTATAATCCTTTGGGTATATCCCCAGTAATGGGATGGCTGGGTCAAATGATATTTCTAGTTCTAAATCATTGAGGAATCACCACACTGTCTTTCACAATGGATGAACTAGTTTACAGTCTCACTAATAGTGTAAAAGTGTTCCTATTTCTCCACATCCTCTCCAGCACCTGTTGTTTCCTGACTTTTTAACGATCGCCATTCTAACTGGAGT
>NW_012115132.1:4993131-5000026 GCF_000951035.1 Colobus angolensis palliatus
ATATATATATATATATGAAGCAGGCTTAAGCTGCTGGAGACTGATGCATTTTTAAGGTCACTAGACTTGGCCTCAGAAAATTTCCAGAAAATAATTCTCTATGCAGAATATCTCCAATGGGCAGAATCAGATTATGTCTGAACACTTAGACATATTTGTAGTAAATACACAGCATGTGGCTTTCTTTCATAACATTTTTGTGAGATATTTTATTTAAGCTCTTGCACATGTAATGAGAGAAAAGAGACAAAGGGAAAAAAAGAGCAAGCAACAATCACCACCTGTCAGACTTACTGCATCTTTATCCTCAGTTTGCAATACTACTGATCACCTCATTTAGATTAAGAGCCTGCCAAGAAAAGACTATAGTTTTTATGACACTTTTATAAAGCATCAAGTATCATGTATGCTCAAAATAAATGTTAGTGCATCATAGCCAGTAGTTTTATCTGTTTCTTCATTTCTATTCAATGATGCAAATGGTATCCAAAATTCTTACCCCATCCCATCCTTCCCAAAGTCTTTTAATGGTAACATAAATTTTATGTAACTATTCCTCACTCAGTTGGTCAACAAGCATATTCATTGTTAATAATAATAGCAAACACTGACTAAAAAAAAATACAATATGCAAGGTACCAGGCTAAGACTTTATATATGTAACCACTATGTTGATAGACCAGGTTTGAAAAGGTGACCAAAATACAGGAAGGTTACAGGAAGGTTAAATGGGAAGGGGACTTTTCTTTTTCAGGACAATCTAGAGGGGAGCTGACCAAAGTTGGCAAGATAGCTCTGCCATCTTTAACATGTTCTTCGGGTACTAGCCATTTCCCAGCAAGCAGAAAGGAAGAAACGGAACGTTCATGCCAAACAGCTTACCTTTAAGAAATTCATATAAAATATAACCACCAGAGCTGAGAAAACTAAGCTGAGCTCATTCATCGCTAGGCAAAACAGAGCTTCCCCTTCCTCCACATCCAATAGAAAGTGGTAGAGCAGGCTGGGCATGGAGGCTCACGCCTGTAATCCCAACACTTTGGGAGGCTGAGGCGGGGGGATCATGACGTCAAGAGATCGAGACCATTCTGGCCAACATGGTGAAACCCCATCTCTACTAAAAATACAAAAATTAGCCAGGTGTGGTGACGCATGCCTGTAGTCCCAGCTATTCGAGAGGCCGAATCAGGAGAATCGCCTGAGCCCGGGAGGCGGAGGTTGCAGTGAGCAGAGATCGCTCCACTGCCCTCCAGCCTGGCAACAGAGCCAGACTCTAACTTTTAAAAAAAAAAAAAAAAAAAAAAGAAATAGCTCTGCATCTTGATTGTGATTGTGGTTACATTAATCTATACATGTGATAATTGCACAGGACTGTGCGTGCGCACACATACACACACACACGAGCGCATGTAAAATTGGAATAAGATCTGTGAGTTGTACCAATGTCAATTTCCTGGTTTTGATATTGTACTGTAGTTATGCAAGATGTTACCATTAAAAGAAACTAGGTGAATGATACATGGAATCAAATGAAAAAGCATTTAAAATAGTAGAGGGGAAAAAAGGAAGACCAAAACTATATTAAACACACAAAGAAGAAAGTAGCATAGAAAAAGTGAAATTCCAATCATATTATTAAGCAGGGTCATTTCATGTTGATAAAAGTTACAAAGCCAAATGACAAAGTATGAAAGTTTATGAAAAAAGTGCATGAGACATATGCCACAAAATACAACTGCAGTGGGAAAATTTAACACACCAGTAACGCTTTTTGAGAAGTACATTGACCCCTGCACTCTACAAATAGAGATTATTCTTTTCATGTGCCTTGGACTCTTTCCTAAAGCGTATCTTATTGGCTATAAAATAACCTCAAAAATTTCAAAAAGTAGAAATTCCAGAGCTCACAGCCTCTGATCATTTTGCCCTGAAAGACTCACCAGGAATTACAATTAAAAATAAAAGATGAAATATGCAAAATTATATCTCGGAAAGGGACTATACCCACAGACACAGATAAGTTTTTTAAATGAGAGAATGACTCTTAATTTGTATCACTCAAGATTAATTTATTTGATAATCTCAATATAATAGTTTTATTAGTACACACTAGTAAAATAGAAGTTATAAACACTAACTTGCCAATAACTTCAGAACAATGTAACAATGACTCCCCAAAAAATGCACTTGGTCAAAATGGTTTGAAAGGTAGATTCTTTCAATTTATCAAAGCAAATATAAAAATAATGACCTATGACAGGGTACCGAGATTATATTTAAAAAGTGAAAAAGTTCTCATTCATTTTACTAATGTAGTGTAGCCCTGACAGTGACAAATTCAGCACATGCACACACACCCCCAAATACACAAGCACACAAAGGTATTCTCTGACACTTGCGATGGAAGTGTACATTGATGCAGCTTCTCCAGGGAGCATAAATTTATTTATTTATTTTTTTTTGAGACAGAGTCTTGCTTTGTCGCCCAGGCTGGAGCGCAGTGGCCCGATCTCGGCTCACTGCAAGCTCCGCCTCCCGGGTTCACACCATTCTCCTGCCTCAGCCTCCTGAGTAGCTGGGACTACAGGCGCCTGACACCACGCCCGGCTAATTTTTTGTATTTTGTTTAGCAGAGATGGGGTTTCACCGTGTTAGCCAGGATGGTCTCAATCTCCCGACCTAGTGATCCTCCCGCCTCGGCCTCCCGAATTGCTGGGATTACAGTTATGAGCCACCGCGCCCAGCCCATAAATTAAGTTTTTAAAAAAAATACATGTGCCTCTTTACCTAGGAGTTCCACTTAAGGAATTTCCCCTGAGGTGATAATGTTTCACCTGTGAGAGATTATTTGTGCAGCAGATTCTGGAACAACGTAATTTGGTTCAATGTCATTTTGTTTTAGCATTGACGGGGAAAAAAATTGATTCCGACGGGAAGAAATGGGATTGACTGATCAGTGGTGTCCTACTCACGATGGCTTCCTGCCTTGTCCCTGAGCTTCAGGGACACGTTCCAGCCACCCACCATGCTGAACTGGACTAATTAAGTAAATAATTATCTTATTTGTTTTTACTCATCTTTCTTGTATGTATCGCTCACATTTATTATAATATAAAATATTAGAATCTCTCTTTAGAAGTTTGGTGATGTTTTGTGACGACAAATATGCTGCAGGAATATCACTGTTGTTTCCATCAGTTGGCCTATGGTAAAACTGGTCTCTCTGTATATTGTTTTGCTTAAAGTTGCAGTCTCCAAGAATCTATGGACAATGATGTTAAATGAAAACTTACTGTGTATGATAATTCATAGTGGCATTGTTAGCAACAAGATATGAAAAAAACTGGAAACAATCTAAATGTTTACAGTGGAGATTTTTTCAGTCACCTCGAATTCTTTGACATTACGTATGAAGGAATGCTCAGCACGACTAACCATTAGAGAAATGCAAATCAAAATCACAATGAGATACCATCTAACATCAGTCAGCATGGCTATTACTAAAAATGAAAAAATAACAGATTCTGGCAAGGTTGCAGAGTAAAGGGAATGTTTATACACTGCTGGTGGGAATATAAATTAGTTTAGCCATTGTGGAAAGCAGTGTAGCAATTTCTCAAAGAACTCAAAGCAGAATTACCATTCAACCCAGCAATCCTATTACTGGGTATATACACAAAGGAATGTAAATCATTCCATCATAAAGACACACGCGCATGTATGTTCATCACAGCACTATTCACAATAGCAAAGACATGGAATCAACCTAAATGCCCATCAATGGTAGACTGGATTTTAAAAAATGTGGTACACATATACCATGGAATACTACACAGCCACAAAAAAGAACAAGATCATGTCCTTTGCAGCAACATGGATGGAGCTGGAGGCTGTTATCCTAAGTGAGATAATACAGAAACAGAAAGTCAAATACCACATGTTCTCACTCGTAAGTGGGCGCTGAACATTTACTACATATGTAAACAAAGTAGGGAAAAGCAGATACTAAGGCCTGCTTAAGGGTAGGGAGAGGGAGGAGGGAGAGGATGGAAAAACTACCTATCAGGGGCTATGCTTATTACCTGGGTGGTGAAATAATCTGTACGCCAAACTCCTGTGACATGCAATTTACCTATGTAACAAACCTACACATGTACTCTGGAATCTAAAATATAACTTGAAAAAGAATAAGTAGGACTGACTTATCCTCCTCTTGTATCAGGGCCTGCTTGTGACTTCACATGAGTGTATGAACCAAGAGAGGACTGTGGAAGGGATGCTTTGTGAGTTCCGAGCCTTAGTCAAGAAAAGTCATGTCGTTTCCACCTGGTTCTCTAGAGCACCAAGCTGTTAAGCAAAAAATGCAGCTACCACAAAGCCATCATACTAGAGTGAGCAGTCCCAGCTTAGCACAGTCTTCCAGTCAACACATCACCGCAAACTGCTGCACATCGAAGTTAAGTTATTGTGGCAGTACATCCTCCAGTCCAGCCATTCAACACCTCCAGTCCCAGTTGACGGCCAAGACATCACTGAGCAAGAGTCATCCCATGAGCTCTGCCTGAATTTGTGACCCTCAGTATCGGTGAGCATTTATAAAATGGCTGTTGTTTTATGCCACTAAGTTTAGGGTGACTTGTTACCCAGCAATAGTAATTAGAACAACCATGCACTAAATAAATTTGTTAACTAAATTATGGTGAAATGCTATGACACCATCAGAAATGATAGTGTCTTTTTAATAATTAATATGGGAAAATCGCAGCAGCAGAGATATTCATATGTGCACTGGTTGAGAGGTAACAGGTATGTCTGGAAGGATAATCACCTAAAGGTGATGGTAGTTGCCTTTGGATGGGGCTATGTTTTGAGATTGTTTCTTCATTCTTTACCTTGTTCTGCTGCAGCATAGAGCTTTCTATTCCCCTTTCCAGCTGTAGATTCATCTTCCAGTTGCTGTGTTTGTTGGCTGATAAATAACTCACAGTTGTCCTTCTTTCTGGAGAACTGCTCTTGGTCAAATGAAAGTCTGTTTGCCAGGGTGGCAATTTATATCCCCAGACCTCAGCCAATGACTGACTGACACAAGGAAATCAGAGCCAGCCTCCTCACTTCGAGGGAGGATCAACTGTGTGGTGTGATTTCTGCTCCAGAACTTCCTGTGGGATGAGATTAAAGCTGGTCTCCAGCTGAGACAGTATCCTGCTCAAATTCTATCCCAGCCCTTTCCTGCTACCTCAGTCCCCTCCTCCCAAGAAGACACTCCCCACAGATCACCTGCACAAGACTCCCCATCTCAGATCCAGCTTCTGTAGAATCCATTCTAAGACAAATATGTGTTATTTTTACAAATAAAACACAATAAGAGCCCAAAACTACCAAAAAAAGGTATTGGATCAATCACATGGCAGGAGTTAAGATTAAATTAAGGCAATATGTACTTATTTGAAATTTCAGCAGCCAGATTATAAAATCTCTACTAAGGTTATACAAACTTTCTCAAGCCTCAGAAGGAGCAGGGATCAAGGAATCACATCCATAGTCATTCCCTTTGTTTTATAACAGCATTTAGGGTATTGGTCATTGTGATTTTTAGGAAAGTCAAACCTGATGTTATGCTTTCTTCAGTTTCTTTTCTTCCTTCCTCTAAGCTTCCGTTTCCTTGGAAATGATCCTACCTTCACCTCATAAAAGTTTTTAATGTTCCTTCTCATTTTAATTCTGCTGCCAGAGAATGCTATTTGTCAGCACAGTCCCAGCAATGAAGCTCCTGGGCAAAAAGGTCCAGGGCAGAAGATAACAGACCGCTTTCGCGCGTAGCAACATCTTGCAAATGCCTTATTTCTGCCCCGCACAGGGGAAGCTCACCTCTCCTGGGACAAGTGAGTACATGAAGGATTCACTTGTGTTGGCCTCGCACTTATGCTCTGTGCCTCCGTAGCCTTTGTCACAGGTTCTGCCTTTTTTCTTCAGCCAGTCCCTTGAGTAGCCTGTAAGGAAACTTGGTCCAGAAACTTCCAAGTCTTAGACAAATGCCTTTCAGAAATGGATCTGAGACCACCAGTACCCAAAGATCCATTCAAGTCTCATCATAGGACCACTAATCTCCTGTCCTATGTAAACTTGGCAGAATGGAAGCCAACGACAGGAAAAGAAAAGATGTCCTGCTCCATTTCTGGACTCCCCAAGACATTCAGTCTCCATCCCTTCTCTGCTTTATGCATACGCATTTATATTTTCTTTGAGGAGGATAATATTGGAGTAAATTGTAACCGAGTCACTCCTAGAATGAGTGCTTAAGAGAGACACAATTATCTATTATCTTTATGACTTTTTTTTTTTTTTTTTTTTGTTAGACAGGGTCTCACGCTATTGCCCAGGCTGGAGTGCAGCGGCAAAATCACTGCTTACTGCAACCTCCGCCTCACAGCTTAAAGCGATTCTCATGCCTCAGCCTCCCAAGTAGCTGGGATACTACAAGTGTGTGTCATCCCACCCAGCTAATTGTTGTATTTTTATTGGAGACGGGGTTTTACTGTGTTGCCCAGGCTGGTCTCAAACTCCTGACCTCAAGTGATCCACCCTCCCTGGCCTTCCAAAGTGCTGGGATTACAGGCATGAGCTACCATGCCCAGCCTCCTTAGGATTTTTTAAAAAAAAGAAAGAAAAAAGATACAGCCCTTCACAGGTAGGATGACAGTGACTCACAGGTGTTTCCAAAACAGAAATGCACATATGAGTGTGTGTGTATATATATGTGTATATATACATGTGTATATATATATGTGTGTATATATGTGTGTGTATATATGTGTGTATATATGTGTGTATATATATGTGTATATATATACGTGTATGTGTATATATGTATATATGTGTATATATGTGTGTATAT
>NW_012115132.1:5000076-5005569 GCF_000951035.1 Colobus angolensis palliatus
CTGAGGGCTCTGTTCTGTTCCATTGGTCTATATCTCTGTTTTGGTACCAGTACCATGCTGTTTTGGTTACTGTAGCCTTGTAGTATAGTTAGAAGTCAGGTAGCGTGATGCCTCCACAGCTTTGTTCTTTTGGCTTAGGATTGTCTTGGCAATGTGGGCTTTTTGGCTCCATATGAACTTTAAAGTAGTTTTTTTCCCAATTCGGTGAAGAAAGTCATTGGTAGCTTGACGGGAATGGCATTGAATCTACAAACTACTTTGGGCAGTATGGCCATTTTCATGATATTGATTCTTCCTATCCATGAGCACGGAATGTTCTTCCATTTGTTTGTGTCCTCCTTTATTTCGTTGAGCAGTGGTTTCTAGTTCTCCTTGAAGAGGTCCTTCACATCCCTCGTGAGTTGGATTCCTAGGTATTTTATTCTCTTTGAAGCAATTGTGAATGGGAGTTCACTCATGATTTGGCTCTCTGTTATTAGTGTATAGAGCTTATTTTTAAGAAAGTGACCTAGAAGTTGCATATAGTGCTTCCACCCACATCTTATTGGTCCAAATCTAGTTATATGGCCACAATTAACTACTAGGAAGGTGTCTTATTATGTTTGAGCAACTACAACAAAATACCACAAACTCAGTGGCTTATAAGAAACATAAATTTATTTCCTACTGTTCTGGATCTGGGAAGTCCAAGATCAAGCCACCACATCTGATGTCTGGTGAGGGCTTATTTCCTGGTTCATAGAAGGCATCTTCTTGTTGTGTCCTCACATGATAGAAGGAGACAAGGCAGCTCTCTGGGACCTCTTTTATAAGGGAACAAATCCCATTCATGAGGATTCTATCATCATGAGACCTAATCACCTTCCAAAGGCCCCACCTCCTAATATCATCACATCAGGGATTGGTTTCAACAAATGAATTTTGGAGAGACTGAAACATTCAGACAGTAGCAGAAACCTGGAATGTAGTCACTAGCAGATGTTCACATGCCTAGTTAAAAATTAGAGGATTTTTTTACTAATGAGGAAAACAAACGGACTCAAAAATTGTGAACAATTCATGGTCCCTCCATTAGCCTAAGTAGAAAAGAAGATATAATTTATCACATATCAGCGCTGCATATTGGCTCTAGAAAGCAGTTTCCTGACCACGTGAGTAAAATCTAGGGTCAGCCTTACAATTTTCTGATTACTCTCAAATGGTAAAAAGTCTGCTGGTCACTATGGTCCCCCAAAATAGTCTCAGTTCACTAGTTCATATGTTTAGTCCAGTATAGTAATTACAACTCAAACATCCATTGAAAGTTAAAGCTTCTCCTGCTTGTGAGCTTAGGTCTGCTGAAGGTGAAAAACCTACATTGGGGAACAAGCGTGGAGATGGTTTCTTTTCTACTTCTCTTCCCATGGTCCTTACCATCTTAACCCAAGTCACAAATAGCAGTCGCTTATTCCTCCATGGTTAAAGTCACTTGCCTGTTGACTCACTTCTCTGCATTGACTTAGTTCACAGCTCTTCTTCCTTTGTTTTGATGGAGATGCCTACAGAATTCAGTTACCAGATTTCTGATTCAAACCTGGTGCCTAGACAGCCTTTTCAGCAAAAATATAAATTGCTCCCCAGACGACTGATCTTTGTACCATCAGGAGCATAAAGAATGTTGCATGATATTTCTAATGGTTAGAGGGTGAGGTGTAAATTTATGATTAGACATATTTCTTAGGAAGAAGCAAATAAAAATTTTTCAGCAAAGGTGTTACATAACTGGTTCTTTTCCACTTGGTAGTGCTTTTATAGTATTTGAAACAAGCAGTTACAAGATTTGAGCTAGTTTTTCACTAGGTTCCTTTATGATAGGAAAAATTATCATGGTTCTAGTTTAAACATTTATTAGCATGTATATCTCAGTTTATAGGTATTTCTCCCAACCTACTAAATTTCAGAGATGCTATTCAAAGGAAATTAACACTAAATTTTCCAGCAGAATCTGTGATATAGAGAAAGGAAATAAGCTATACTCAATTCGCATTATAGAACCTCCATCATTACGCCAGTGAGGCATTTGCATTATTACAGTTGCAGTGCTATTTAGGAAATTGCCTATTTGATTATTCCTCAAAA
Organism: Colobus angolensis palliatus; assembly: GCF_000951035.1. NCBI lineage: Eukaryota > Metazoa > Chordata > Mammalia > Primates > Cercopithecidae > Colobus > Colobus angolensis. Next base: position 5,002,195 of record NW_012115132.1, read on the forward strand.
TAGAGTATTAAAATAGTGGAAGGGTACAATACTCATTGTCTATGGAGACAAGCCTAGGGCAGAATGAAAAATTAATGTTCATTCCCAGAACCCGACATCTTTCTGAATTTGATTCTTTGAAAACACAGAGGAAAAGATTCTGAAGAAGAAAAAAAAAAATGCTTCCTCTAAAAGCTGTTGAAAATGGGAACATCATCAAAAGCTCTCAAAGATAGGAAACAAAGTTAGTGGTTTATACCATAATGCTAGGCATGAATTCTTCCTGCTTACATTTTCTGTCATTTCATCTCTAAAGACTGATGACTGTAAGAGAGAGGAAGAAAGTAGTAAGGAATCAATGTCACAGACCAATCGAATAGTGTAGAAGTCACTTAAGGAAAGTAGGAAATATGTATATCATTTCCCCACCACAGCTACTTTAATTTAGTTCATGTGTTTTTTTTAATATACAGGGAATGCCTCTATAACATACTTTCTGGAATACATGTGCAGGACGTGTAGGTTTGCTGCAAAGGTAACCGTATGCCATGGTAGTTTGCTGCACCTATCAAACCCATCACCTAGGTATTCAGTTAAGCATGCATTACCTTTTTTTTTTTTCTTTTTTGTGAGACAGAGTCTCACTTTTCTCCCAGGCTGAAATACAGTGGCATGATCCCAGATCACTGCAACCTCTGCCTCCTAGGTCCAAGCTATTCTACTGCCTCAGCCTCCCAAGTACCTGGGATTACAGGGATGCACCACCACAACTGGCTAATTTTTGTGTTTTTAGTAGAGACAGGGTTTCACCATGTTGGCCAGCCTGGTCTCAAACTCCTGACCTCAGATGATCCACCTGCCTCAGTCTCCCAAAGTGTTAGGATTATTGGTGTGAGTCACTGCCCCAGGCCTTATTTTCTTAATATAATCAGTAATAAAAAACACAGCTAATATCTGAGGCTTACTATGTGTGTCAGTCTTTCTTGTAAGTGATTTTATATATTTGTGTGTGTAGGTATATATACAGTTATAAGCCACGTAATGATGTTTTAGTCAACAGACAGCATATATAATGGTGGTACCATACAATTAAAATAAAGCTGAGCTCAAGGAGGCCTGCCTGCCTCTATAGACTCCACCTCTGGGGACAGTGCATAGCTAAAGAAAAAGCAGCAGAAACCTCTGCAGATGTAAAAGTTCCTGTCTGACAGCTTTGAAGAGAGCAGTGGTTCTCCCAGCACAGAGGTTGAGATCTGAGAACAGACAGACTGCCTGTTCAAGTGGGTCCCTGACCCCTCAGTAGCCTGAGAGACATCCCCCACGAGGTGCAGACCGACACATCACACCTCACATGGCTGGGTATACCTAGATGAAGCTTCCAGAGCAAGAATCAGACAGCAACACTCGCTGTTCAGCAATAGTCAATCTTCTGCAGCCTCTGCTGCTGATACTCAGGCAAACAGGGTCTGGAGTGGACCTCAAGCAAATTCCAACAGACCTGCAGCTGAGGGTCCTGACTGTTAGAAGGAAAACTAACAAACAGGAAGGACACCCACACCAAAACCCCATCAGTACATCACCATCATCAAAGACCAAAGGCAGATAAAACCACAAAGATGGGAAAAAAGCAGTGCAGAAAAGCTGGAAATTCAAAAAATCAGAGCGCATATCCCCCTCCAAAGGAATGCAGCTCATCGCCAGCAATGGAGCAAAGCTGGATGGAGAATGACTTTGACGAGTTGAGAGAAGAAGGCTTCAGTTGATCAAGTTTCTCAGAGCTAAAGGAGGAACTATGTAACCAGCACAAAGGAACTAAAAACGTTGAAAAAAGAATAGATGAATGGATAACTAGAATAACCAAACAGAGAAGACCTTAAAAGAACTGATAGAGATGAAAACCATGACACGAAAACTACGTGACAAATGCACAAGCTTCAGTAACCGTCTAGATCAACTAGAAGAAAGAGTATCAGCAATTGAAGATCACATGAATGAAATGAAGCAAGAAGAGAAGTGTAGAGAAAAAAGAGTAAAAAAAAATGAACAAAGCCTCCAAGAAATATGGGATTATGTGAAAAGACCAAATCTACGTCTGATTGGGGTGCCTGAAAGTGACAGGGAAAATGGAACCAAGTTGGAAAACACTCTGCAGGATATCATCCAGGAGAACTTCCCCAACCTAGTAAGGTAGGAAATACAGAGAACGCCACAAAGATATTCCGTGAGAAGAACAACTCCAAGACACATAATTGTCAGATTCACCAAAGTTGAAATAAAGGAAAAAATGTTAAGGGCAGCCAGAGAGAAAGGGCAGGTTACCCACAAAGGGAAGCCCATCAGACTAACAGCAGATCTCTCGGCAGAAACTCTCCAAGCCAGAAGAGAGTGGGGGCCAATATTCAACATTCTTAAAGAAAAGAATTTTCGGCCGGGCGCAGTGGCTCAAGCCTGTAATCCCAGCACTTTGGGAGGCCAGGACGGGCGGATCACGAGGTCAGGAGATCGAGACCATCCTGGCTAACACTGTGAAACCCAGTCTCTACTAAAAAATACAAAAAACTAGCCGGGCGAGGTGGCGGCGCCTGTAGTCCTAGCTACTCGGGAGGCTGAGGCAGGAGAATGGCGTAAACCCGGGAGGCGGAGCTTGCAGTGAGCTGAGATCCGGCCACTGCACTCCAGCCCAGGCGACAGAGTAAGACTCCGTCTCAAAAAAAAAAAAAAGAGAAGAATTTTCAACCCAGAATTTCATATCCAGACAAACTAAGTTTTATAAGTGAAAAGAGAAATAAAATCCTTTACAGACAAGCAAATGCTTAGAGATTTTGTCACCACCAGGCCTGCCCTCTACTAGAGATCCTGAAGGAAGCACTAAACATGGAAAGGAACAACAGGTACCAGCCATTGCAAAAACATGTCACAATGTAAAGCCCATCAATGCTAGGAAGAAACCGCATCAACTAGCGAGCAAAATAACCAGCTAATATCATAATGACAGAATCAAGTTCACACATAGCAATATTAACTTTAAATGTAAATAGACTAAATGGTCCAATTAAAAGACACTGACAAATTGGATAAAGCATCAAGACCCATCAGTTTGCTGTATTCAGGAGATCCATCTCACATGCAGAGACACAAATAGGCTCAACATAAAGGGATGGAGGAAGATCGACCAAGCAAATGGAGAACAAAAAAAAGCAAGGGTTGCAATCCTAGTCTCTGATAAGACAGACTTTAAACCATCAAAGATCAAAAGAGACAAAGAAGGCCATTACATAATGGTGAAGGGATCAATTAATCAGGAAGAGCTAACTATCCTAAATACATATGCACACAATACAGGGGCACCCAGATTCATAAAGCAAGTCCTTAGAGACTTACACTCCCATACAATAA
>NW_012115132.1:5009325-5027971 GCF_000951035.1 Colobus angolensis palliatus
AAAAAAAAAAAAAAATGAAGCTGAAAAAATCCCGATAGCTTACTGACATCATAGCCATTATAAAGTTATAGTGTAACACATTGCTCATGTGTTTCTGGTGATGCTGGTGTAGGCAAACCTACTGTGCTGCCAGTCATATAAAAGTATAGCACATACAATTTTGTACAGTCCATAATTCTTGATAATGATAATAAAGGACTATGTTATTGGTTTATATACTTACTATACCATACTTTTAATGTTACTTAAGTGTACTCCTTCTACTTATTAAAAAAATGTGGAATGTAAAACAGCCCCAGGCAGGTCCTTCAGGGTGTATTCCAGAAGACGGCATTGTTTTCACAGGCGATGACAGTTCCATGCGTTTATTGTCCCTGAAGACCTTCCAGTAGGACAAGATGTGAGAGTGGAAGACAATGATATTGATGATCGTGACCCTAAGCTAATATATGTGTTTGTGTCTTGGTTTTTAAACATGTATCATTTACAAGTTCTTAAAATTTTAAAAATTTAAAGATAGAAAAAAATTATAGAATAATATAAAGAAAATATTTTTGTACGTTGGAGCAATGTGTTTGTAAGTGAAGCATTATTACAAAAGACTAAAAGTGTAAAAAAAATTAAAAATGTATAGAGTAAAAATGTTAAAATAGGCTAAGGTTAATTTAGTATTAAAGAAAGAAATTTTTTTTCTGTATTTAGTGTAGCCTAAGCATACAGGGTTTAAAGAGTCTATGGGAGTATACAGTAATGACCTAGGCCTTCACGTTCACTCACCACTCCACTCACTCACTCACCAAGAACAGCTTCCAGTCTTGCAGCTGCATTCATGGTAACTGATACATAGATATATTATTTTTTATCTTTTATGCCATACTTTTACTGTATTTTGTTTTAATGTGTTTACATACACAAATACCACTGTATTACAATTACCTACAGGATTCAGTACAGTAACAGGCTGTACAGATTTGTGGCCTAGGAACGATAAGCTATACCATATAGCCTAGGCATGTGGTAGGCTATACCATCTAGGTTTGTGTAAATACACTCTATGAGGTCTGCACAATGACAAAAACCAAACAGCACATTTCTCAGAATGTGTCCCTGTCATTAAGTGATGCATGACTGTACATATAAATACATACAAACTTACTTTATTTTTTAATCCTATTAGATGAAGTAGACTCTGTTATCCCAGTTTTCCAGATGGACCAGGCACAGAAACATCAGGTAACCTGCCCAAGTTTGTACACTGGCGCAATCTCGGCTCACTGCAACCTCCGCCTCCCGGGTTCAAGCGACTCACCTGCCTCAGCCTCCCGAATAGCTGGGATTATAGGTGTGTGCCATCACGCCCGGCTAATTTTTGTACTTTTAGTAGAGATGGAGTTTCACCATGTTGGCCGGGCTGGTCTTGAACTCCTGACCACAAATGATCCGCCTGCCTCAGTCTCCCAAATTGCTTCCATTGCAGGCCTGAGCCACCATGCCAAGCCCTAAGTTCTTATAACAAGTAACACGGGAGGTGGCATACAAACCCAGGCTCAAAAGTCCATGCATCTCATGCAGCTTCTCTGATAATAGAAACAGTCATTGTGGGCCGGGTGCAGTGGCTCACGCCTGTAATCCCAACACTTTGGGAGACCGAGGCGGATGGATCACGAGATCAAGAGATGGAGACCATCCTGGCCAACATGGTGAAACCCCTCTCTACTAAAAACACAAAAATTAGCTGGACATGGTAGTGCATGCCTGTAGTCCCAGCTACTTGGGAGGCTGAGGCAGGCGAATTGTTTGAACCCAGGAGGCTCAAGTGGCAGTAAGCTGAGATGGTGACACTGTACTCCAGCGTGGTGACAGAACGAGACTCCGTCTCAAAAAAATAAAGAAATTTAAAAAAAGAAATAGTCATTGTGGCAGAAGGTAGTTCCCAACTATTCACTCCTCTTTCCTATAAGAGAATAGAATATATATATTCATTGTCATGAGAGCTGCAGTGCCTTTGGTGGCATTTCTATAGTTCCTTTCCCTGCTAATGGTAGGCTTGGTCATGTGACTTACTTTAGCCAACGGAATGTCAATCTTCCAAGTTCCTGCAGAAGTTTGAAAACACACCATTGTTTCCTCGAATTCTCAATATTTCTCTCTCTGCAATGAATAAAACAGCCCCCACATAGATGCTGCTCCATCTAACTCAAAGCTATTGACATGTAACAGGAGCAAAAATAAATCTTTTTGTTCTAATCTAATAAAATCTGGGGATTATATGTTGCTGCAGGACAGCTGATTATTGCGGTTACCAACTCCTGGGGCCAAGTGAATGGAAACAAATTATCAAATTTTGCCAAATACAATACTTTGTTCTTCCTAATCCACAAAGGCAACTTGTGTAAATCTGAGTACGTCAAGTATCTTCACATGTTTATCAGGAAAGTATCATTATCTGCAGGTAATCTCAGATAAAGGAACTGGGCCAAGATCACAGAATTAGTATTGCAAAGCCAGCCCAACCCTGATCTGTTTGTGCAGCCCAAAGCCACAGGTCTTTTTTTATGATACTGCATTGCATCTTCTTCCAGAAGGAGAGAAAACCAGGACAATTCATATTGCCTACAGAGAGTCTGTGATATTACAGCTTGAAACAGCATCTCCAGCCTTCAACCAACCTGAGCGGGAAGTACCCCTAAACTGCTGGGTGTGTCACAGTATCTGTTTCATGTATTAATCTAAAAAACCATATCATATTTAGAAAGAATTACCCTTCTAACTGTGGCTCATTATGCTCTCCAAACTTACACACCACCATAAGAAAACTACCGTATATTTTATCAATATTTGATTTTTATTTATGGACTTGGTTCATTCAGGTACACACTTACTACCCCCTGTGAATTCTGAAAGACACAGTATTACATGTTGAAGATTGGAAAATCCAGTTCGACTTCATGGTTCAGAGGTATGGAGGTAAAATACAGCATAATCAGTAGAGAAATTAGGCAGCATCACACTCTTGTTAACTACCAATGTCCTGAACGGACAATCTTCAGGGCAACGTGGAAAAAAATACATTATTGGGCAATTTTCATCAGATAGACACTAGCTCAAGTTAAATTTATTCCACAGGCAATATGGAAAAGATATTTGTTGTTCAATTTTTTTTTTTTTTTTACTCTGACTTTTATTATCTCCTCTCTTCCTTTCCTCTACTTTTAATGTAATCTAAATTGGCTTTTGTGGGTTTTGTTTGCGTTTTTAAATTTAGGCTACCATTTAAGACAGAGAAATCTTGAAAATGTATTCATTCTGCATTGCTAAAAGTCCAATCCTCTACCCTGGGGAATTTTTGGTCATGATATTATCTTGGTCCTTTATAGAATGCATACCCTTACATTTCTCTTTTGACAATGACAAGTTATAGCTGTTTACTACTTTTCAAAGTTTAAAAGCAGCAGCTAAAAAGTCAGAAATGTTCAAGAAATGAGAATAGATGACTGCAAATTGTTCTGAATCTCCCTTTGGTGAAAGAATCAGAGACTGATTTTTATTCAAATCCTTGGCCATTATATTTAGACGCATGTTTAGAAAATGGAAAATTAGCAAGAAAGTGTTTTCTGAGATTCAATTCCATTGCCTTCATGCCACTGATAGGCTTTCTGTTTTTGTTTTATACCTGAGTAACAACATCCTCCTCCTCTGTTATTTCCCTGGTAATTTTCTTCTATTATTGGGAAAATATTTCTTCAAGAATCTGATGTCAGCTAGGAGAACTGAGATTCTCATTACTCTTTTCTAAAGTAGCTTTTCTGTGGTCAAATTCATTAGAATCTCTATCCCCTTATAATTCATCCGTCCCGGAGAACCTAAGCTGTGATAATGTGAGAGGTTGCTTGTGATTGTGAAAGTCAGAGAAGAAGAAAACATTCCATAAAGTGACCTAAAGGTATTACAGACTTGGAGGATTTTTTTTAAGGCAAAACATGTTTATAGGATTGTGGCCTCATTCCCTGCTACTGTCTCATAGGGCTGGGTGAACTTGGGAATGCCAGAAACTCCAATTCTCAGTTAAAGGGCCTGAAAAAAAGCAGACACAACTGAAAACGGAGTAGCAAGATACCTGCGGGTCACATATGCCAAGTAACTAGCCATTGAACTTGAGCAAGCCAGAGCCCACTCTGATCCACTGTGTTCTCAGCTATAACAAAAAGGTGTTGAAGGCGCAGACCTCTCAAGTCTCTTCCATCTCCTGCACTTGCCATCTTTATACCATGCTTCAACAGCACTCTTAAGTTTGCTTTGTCTTGTTAAGAATTAAATGTAATCCCAGAACTTCGGAAGGCTGAGATGGGTGGATTGCCTGAGGTCAGGAGCTCAAGACCAGCCTGGCTAACATGGTGAAACCCTGTCTCTACTAAAAATAAGAAAATTAGACAGGTATGGTGGTGTGCACCTGCAATCCCAGCTACTTGGGAGGCTGAGGCAGGAGAATTGCTGGAACCCAGGAGGCAGAGGTTGCGATGAGCTGAGACCGCGCCACTGCACCCCAGCCTGGGTGACAGAGCAAGATTCCATCTCCAAAAAATAAAAATAAAAAATAAAAAATTAATTAATTAATTAATTAAAAATATTGTTAGGGAAGAACCTCTAGCAAGATGATTTTAGAGTAGCAAAAAAACGGGTTAATGTCAACAAATATTCAGGGATTTTTCTGCCCAGGTTCACGTAAAGAAAGAATAAATTGTTATTTAAGCCAAAATTGACTTAAGCCAGTCAATTTTTTGTTATTTCACTTCTAGGGGTCAGGAGGGGAAAGAGAATGCTCCATAAACTAAACTAATTCAGAAGATGCTGGAGCTTGGAGCCAGACTGAACAGGCAATGGGAAGCCCCTCAAAATCCTGCAAAGACATGGAATTCACACCACACAGGATATTGAGGGTTCCAGTCAAATTCATTTGAATTTCCAAGAACGGAACAACTCAGCCGACACCTAGCTGGAGGGCTTCTGTGCCTGCTGCATGAGCTCATTTTGGCACCTTGATCCATTAGGCAAGTCATGGATTGATTCAAACCTAGGAAATGGGTTATTATCAGAAAGCCTCCCATCCAGGATGCAGGTGCTGTATAAATACTTTGCTAGGCTGATGAGCTCCCCTAAAAGTGCCATGTGCACCAGATATGTAATAGGAGCTGGCTGCCCCCCTTAATTAGAGTTTTAAAACACAGTCTAGAGCCACAAAATAGTTCAAATTTGTTTTTCACTGGTTATCTCTCAGGAACCATTGTGGAAGTCTATTAAACATGGCAGACATCATCTGTTCAGCTACGCTTTTGCTTCTGCTTTAAATTAACAGCAATCTTGGGTTTTAGTTCATTACAATGTTCTGAATAGAGATAAATTAATTAATGAATCCAACAACCAACATCAGCGTGCCCATACTTCAAAAAGATACTCTTTTTTAATGCCTCCAATATCTCATTAGGAAAAACAGGTCAAATCAAGACAAACTAATTCAGCTCAATTTGTCTCTTTTCAGCTTTGGGTCTTGTAAGATTGTAAAAGCCCACACCTATCCAGATCGAATTTTATGTAAATTTATTGAACTATCAAACTCCTTGTGAACTACACTGGAATGAATGCCTGAGTACATAATACCTTTAATTTATATAAAGGCTGCTTTTGGAAAGCCTTTAACAGTTTCACAAAGTTTATTAATCCTCAGAACAATCTTTTGAAGTTGGTAGGGAGAATAAATTACCAAGGTGCACAGTAACCTTGAAGGAAATACTTTCTCATTAAAGGTAAGTTCAGTAAAATGGTACAGCTGCTGTGCAAAGCAATTTGGTAGTGCCTTAATAAGCTAAATATAATATTACTGTGTGACCTGTTAATTTTACTCCTGGATATACGCTCCAAAGCAATGAAAACAGGTGGAAAACAGGTGTTCAAATGAAAACTCGCATACAGTTGCTCATAGCAGCACTATTCACAATAGCCAAAAAGTAGAAACAACCCAGATGCCCATCAACTGATGAATGAATAAACAAAATGTTGGCTATCCATACAATAGAGTATTATTCAGCCATGAAAGAAAGGACACACTAATGCAATATGGATGAAACTTAAAAATACTATGCTAAGTGAAAAGCCAAATACCAAAATTGTACTGTTCCATTTATATGAAGAATTCAGAATTCACAAATCCATAAAGTATATTAGCAGTTGTCAGAATCTGGGGAGGGAGAGATGAAGTATGATTGTTTAATGCATACAGCGTTTCATTTGGAGGTGATGAAAATGTTCTGGATCTAGGTAGTCACAGTGGTTGCATCACAGTATAAAGTGCTGAATGTCACTAATGGTCAATTACATGTTATGTGTATTCTAAAAATTTTTTTAAATTTTCAGGTTAGTTCAATTCTCATGTTTCTGGAAGGGTTTAACTATAGTCCTGCCCAAAACCTAAGAGGGCTATTGACAGCCACAGGGTTACCACAGGCCTTGGGTTCTGGAGAAATAAATAAAGCCCAATTTAAGTAATTTCCACAATTCTATGATGAGATTTTTCCTTCAAGCCTGAAGATTTCCTACATTCTTAAAGTCTTTCCTGACCTCTTCCACTCTCAGGCCAAATGAGCTGCCTGTTTCTCTCTCTTTAATATCACCAAACCACCAGGTTACATCATAACTGTTTGCTTACTTGTCCCCTTGCCCACCAGACTCCGGGTTCCTTGAGGCCTGCAACTTTTCCTTGTACTCTGCCTTGTACCCTGCTTTGGCACGTGGGAAGGGTTCCAAATACTCTATCTTGTATGTTAAAATGATAACCATACACTGCTCCCATATTATTAACCTATTAATTCATGAAGTAATCCTTTTAATAAAGGGTGTATCAGTTTTTCTTCCAATAAACTGAAACCAGGTCTTTGCAGGGCAGTGTCAGACATGAAAAGCAAGCACCTTTAGACATGACTCTGGTTATACAATATTACCTCGTGAATAAATGTGTTGAGAGCAACGTGCAATTTTTGTGACTTTTATTGTTTGCTCTTTAATTTCTAATTCTGTGAAAATGAGTCAACTAGTGACTAAACTGAACAAACTCAAACTATTCCCAGGCTTCTGATGTTCATAAAATGCTGTGACCTTAATGACATTAAGACTAGAGTGAGCATCAGTAAGAGTAGCTTTGGGATGGATTGAGGAGAATAAAAGCTACGATGGATAATGTGTTGACATTAATATAAAAGGAGAAGGTTAAAATGGAGACAGGGAAAAGGGAGGAATTACGAGCATTAACATAACCATTTTTTGTAGGCAGGTGGCATGGCTTTTCTTGGCATAACTTAGGATTGGCCTACACAGAAAACTGGTGCTTATTTTTAGTTACTGCTCTATCAGGTCTATCGTTCAACTGTCCTAAAGCCAAAAGTCATTGCTGGCAGCCAGCACTGAACCTAATTGCCTTACAGTTAATGAGCCAATAAAACGAGTTAACTTATCTAGTTTCTAGCCATGTATATGGCAAACAATTTGTCTTCAATGGAACACCAGAAACAGATTAGATTATCGTTTTTGTTGTTGCTATTAGCTGCTAGAAAGCTTAGAGCTCAATATTCAACTTATGGTTTGCAAGTAGTCAAGACTTGCTATTCCAAGTACTGACTGTTGTGATTTGAACATGTTCCCCAGAAATTCAAGTGTTAGAAACTTAATCCCTAATGCAACAGTGTTGGGATGTGGGGCCTAGTAGAAGGTGTTTAGGTCATGAGGGCTTTGACCTCATGCATGGATTAATGCCATTCTAAAAAAAGGCTCATACAGGAGTTTAAGGCTACAGTGAGCTACGATTGTACCACTACACTCTAATCTGAGCGACACAAAAAAAGGGTTCATGGAAGTAGGTTCTCTCTCTCTTACCCTTCTGCCTTGTACCAAGTCAGGACACAGCGTTCTTCCCCTCCGGAGTATGCAGCAAGGCCCTCCCCAGAGGCCAGTGCCTTGATCTTGGACTTCCCAGCCTCCAGAAAAATGGGAAGTAAATTTCTGTTCTTTATAAATTACCCATTCTGTGGTATTCTGTTATAGCAACACAAACACCCTAACCGTGTCCCAGTGTCAACTATTCCACTGTTTTATTTCTCTTTGTCCAACCTTCTCATCCAAGTCTTTTATTTCTGTTTTTACGTTGCATATGTATTTGTAGGTTGCCATAAATCTTTTTAAAACAAGGCACTCTATTAATATAGATATATTAATATCTTTAATAAATTAGCAAGTTAATAAACAAATAGTTTTATTTTGTTTTCCCTCTTCTCTTTTTTCTTCCTTCCTCTCTACCTCCCTTCCTTCTTTCCTTCTGCACTAATAACATTACAGAGATCTTAAGAATACTCATTGCTTAACATAGGAGAGCCATAAAGAGCAGAGGTATAAAAGCAAGTCACAACAGCATGCAGACATTAGGGCCTTTCACATTCTTTAAGATGAAAATTAAAGAGAAGATTTTCCTAACATTACAGTCTTGTTAAAGATGTCAAGACCTGCATTTCCCACAATTTCTCAGATGTAATTGTTTCAATTATTCTAGTTACTCTAGATTCTGCCCATTCTACCCTACACAAGTAGAAAGAAATTAGGAACACACACATACATATTCCAAATGTATTTAGTCAATTAGCTGAATGAATTTGAAGAGTTGTTCTCAAAATAACTGGATGTATAAATAAATTCTACTATTTCCACCTCTTACTGTGATGTTGTATGTGGAGACAAGTCTATGGACTGGGGTGATGAGATCATGTCTCTAATTACAAATACTTGTAATATTTTCCTTTGTAAAGGCAATGAGAGTAATGAAAGAAGACAAGTTATACGCTTTTTCAACTTCTTCACACAGTGTCCCAGAAATTATCTTTTCTTAGATTAAAAATTTCATGATTAGCATCAATTTAAGCAAACAAGATCTTTGGAATTTTCTATCTTCTTCTGTTAACATTAATAAAGAGCATCCTTTCAAAAACAGTGAAGGTCAAATGCCATCCTCTATTCTATTAAATGAGGTATCATTCTAGGATACATTACTTCATTGATCCTTACAAACTAACAGCTCCTAAAATATGATGAGATAGGCAGCTTCAGCTAGGGCTATATACATTCCCCCACCTGAAACAAACAATATAAACACAGACAAAATATATGAAATAAAAAGTTTTGAACACATTAGGCAACAAACGTCAGTGATCTCTGAAAGATGGAAACAAGTGACCCAGGTGACTGCCTTGAGAAGTTCGAGGCTTCCATGCAGGGAGTAGCCTGACAAGCTCTCTGAGTTGAAGAGATAGAGTTGAGAGCATGATGACCAATGCAGCTAAAGACTGCAGGACAGCATACCAGAAAGGTGAGGAGAGAGACTCAAGATCTTCAGGGGATACCCCCTGATAATTCACCAGAATGTTTATAAATACATGCATGTAAGAAAACTGCCCATGTGCACAGAAAGAATGATCTGAAAGGGATAAAGAGAACCAAGAGTTCACACAGGCTGGGAATAGTGCCTGTCTCCAACAGCCATAGTGGAAATTTTTATAATTCATAAGACCTTGGACAGAGTACTCAGAAGGATCTTGCCTCCATAGCTGGGAACAGTTAACAGTAGACTAAATGCTGCTCTGGTTCCATCTAACAACTATGAAAAGCAAAAACTGAAAGTATCAAATGGTTTCTAAGTAATGTAACTGCATCCCAGAAAAAAAAAAAAATTGCAAGAATATTTATAGGAACACAAAAATATCTGGCACACAAGAATGCGAAATTTATAATGTCTGGCATCCAATCAAAGATTCTAGGCATAGAAAGAAGCAGGAAAATATAATTCATCATGAGAAGAAAATTCAATCAATTGAAGCCAATCTAGAACTAACATTGATACTAAAATTGACAGATAAACACTTTAAAAGTTACTATAAAATTACTCTATGTTTTAAAAGATAAGCGGAAACATGGAAGATATGGAAAACTTCTAGACATGAAAACTATAATGTGGGAGATCAAAAGTATAATGGATGGGATCACTAGCAGATTAAATACTGCACAAAAATAATCAGTGGGCTTGAAGATACAGCAATAGAAGCTATCTGAAACAGAGAGAAAGCGAATTTTTAAAAAATGAAAAGAGCATCAAGGATTCTCCAAGGAAAGGAGGTAGAAAGAAAAAAAATACTTAAAGTGATGATAAAATGTTTACAAATTTAATGAAAACTATAAACCCCGAGACTCTCAAAAATTATCAATACCCAAGCACAATAAACACAAAGAAAAGCACATCAAAGTACATCATAATTAAATTGCTTAAGACCAGCAACACAAAAAAAATCTTAAATGCAGCCGACACACTACCTACAGAAGAAGAAAGATAAAAAAGTAGAACTCTCACTGGAAATGATGCAAGCAAGAAGACAGTGGAGAAACATCTTTAAAGCACTGGAAGAAGAAATTGTCAGCCCCAAGTCTATTCCTAATAAAAATACATTTCAAAAACAAAAATGAATTATAAACTTTTTCAGACATATGGAAGTTAGAAGAGTTATCAGCCTACCTGCACTACAAAAAAAAAATGTTAAAGGAAATCATTCAGGCATAAGAAAAATACCAGATGGAAACACGGGTCTATACAAAACAATGGAGAGCACTGGAAAAGGCCATAACCACTACATTCCTAGAATATAACCTCTTTCAATGTTGACTGAATCCCTGCCTAAGTGGGGCCTATGTGCAGAATAAGAAGAGTGGTCCAGCCCTGACCTGACATGATCACTGGGAGAGTACAATGTGTTCAACATTAGTTGAAGAAAATAAGTGATATTGATAACAAGGGCACATTAGAATCATGGAATAGAAGCCTTGAAAACACTCAAAGGAGATAGGCACAGTCAAATCTGGATGATTCCCTGACACGAGGCATAGATCCTGTGGTAAGACGGGTGACGGTGTCGGAAGGACACAGGGCTGCCCTCAGGTGCTGTAGACTGGATGTTCACCATGGTAAGAAAAAGACCATAAAGAGAAAGAACTGGTGCCTGGCTACTGAGTTTTGGTAGCCCAGTGCTCTACTTCCTGTTCTCTGATGGGAATAAATTATCACCCAAAATCAGCATATTAGCACCAGTCTAGTTGGCCAATATCATACAATCCCACAGCAGAAATACCCCACCATTCAGCAAATGATCCCCTCACCAAGTCACTGTCCTAGGGCCAGAGTCTCAAGACAGTTCCCTAGTTTTGAGTCTCACGAGTTCCTCAGGGCACATGTTGACCTACTGCATGGGGAAGGGGCTGCTTGCCTGAGTTTAAGAATGATGCTGTCTAGACAGGGCATGGTGGCTCACGCCTGTAATCCCAGTACTTTGGGAGACCAAGGTAGGTGGATCACTTGAGGTCAGGAGCTCGAGACCAGTCTGGCCAACAAGGTGAAACCCTGTGTCTACTAAATGTACAAAGAATAAACCGGGCATGGTGGCGGGTACCTGTAATCCCAGCTACTCGATAGGCTGAGACAGGAAAATCACTTGAACTCGAGAGGCGGAAGTTGCAGTGAGTCGAGATGGTGCCCCAGGACTCCAGCCTGGGCTACAGTGTGAGACTTCATCTCAAAAAAAAAAGAAAGAAAAAAAAAATGTTGCTGTTAGCCCTTTAACTATGTGAAACAAATTATCATCTTAGCCCTGTGTTTTACAAAACGGTTATCTCACCTACAAAACAGTCATCTCAGTTTAACTATCCCCATGAGCTGAAGGATGACTTTATAAGTAAACACTTTAAAATGCCACTTGCTTAAGTGTAAGCACTTGCTTAATGTGTAAGACTGTCTGTACGCTGACAAGGTCTTTCTAAATTATACCGTACATTCTATCATCTGTAGTGTTTGTATATCTGTTTTGCACTCGTATCATGAGTATTCAAACTACTTGAGTCAAAATTTGTGGGCAAAAGACTACCTAGGTGCTGAGGCAAGAGACTGAAGGCACAAACTATTTCAGTAAAATAAAGAAAATAATTAGAATAAGAATAGTCATAATACAAATTAGATATAGAGATGATCATGGACAATTATCAATGATAAACTTTTTAATCATTAGCTTTTTTAACATTACTTTTTTTGCATTACTAATACAACCTAGGAATAACCGGCGGGTATAGGGTCAGGTGCTGAAGGGACATTGTGAGAAGTGACCTAGAAGGCAACAGGTGAGCCCTCTGTCACGGCCGCATAAGGGCCACTTGAGGACTCCTTGGTCAAGTGGTAATGCCAGTGTCTGGAAAGACACTCATTACTTAGCAGACCGTGAAAGGGAGTCGCCTTTCCTTGGAGGAGTCAGGGAACACTGCTCCACCAGCTTCCTGTAGAAGGCTGGATATTACCCAGGCCTGCCTGCAGTCATCCAGAGGCCTAAACCCCTTCCTGTGGTGCTGTGCTTCAATGGTCACACTCCTTGTCCACTTCCAGAGCAGTAGAAGAAATAGAGAAAGTCTTAAAGTCTTTGATCTTTATTATTAAGCGCATAGAAGAAAACACTGACGTATGCTGCCTTCTCTCTCTGCTTCGGCTACCTGAAAGGGAAGGGCCTCGTCCTATGATCACGTGACTTGCTTAACCTTATCAATCACTTAAAAGATTCACCCTACTTACTCTGCTCCGCTTGTCTTGTATGCAATAAATATCAGTACGCGCAGCTGTTCAGGGCCACTACCGGTCTCCGTGTCTTGGTGGTAGTGGTCCCCCAGGCCCAGCTGCTTTCTCTTATCTCTTTGTCTTGTGTCTTTATTTATTACACTCTCATCTCCACACACAGGGAGAACACCTGCTAAGCCCCACAGGGCTGGACCCTACAGAAATTATTCCACGTGTCACTTATTAAATGAAAATGTAATCACATAGCCAATCATAGTCATTTTTGCTATGCTTTAAAGCCTATGAATAAGATGTTGACCACTATGTAATTGGTACCAGTCATTTGTAATTCTGCGAGAAAGATGCAGATTGATTATATTTTAACATTTTTACTTGGGTGCCCTGATGAATTTAATTCTGAAACATTTCAGGATTACTTAATTTAAGTTTCAAAATAAATAAAGTTGAATTCTAAGTTGGCATTTCATTGATTTAAAACATTAAGTCCACTTTCTGTAATTCTCCATGGGACTATACAAGAGAGACTATCACATTGATTTTTTATGGCATCCCTTAGTAGATATGAATTTCTACTATACAGATATACATTGTTTTTTAGCGTGCTTTTAAATCCAATGAACTGTGTTTTCGTTGTAAGCATCATTTTTATTAAAAGATAAGAATCACCAGAAAGTGAAGATTTTACTATAGTATGGATGCCCCATCTAAGTTTCTGGCCCTGAAATTTTCATTTTTGATGACTGCCATCTCCACCACACTTCAGTTGCATCCTGGAATTTGTCATGGCCTAGAACTGCTTCAGCTATGAACTCACAAACTCAATCATCTTACTCTCTCACCTTAACCTCTTATTTTGACTCTTACTCAATTTCTCTTACTATAGCTATTTTTCAGCCTGTCCCTTGAACCCCTTTGCTGCCTGCCTCCAGTCACCCACCTTAAGTCTTTAATCTTTACTCAAAGCACACTTTATTTCATCATCTTTGCATCCATTCTGTTGAAATATTTTCAGTTTTATTGCCACCTTGTCCATATTCCGCTTATGCATGACAGAATATGAATCCTGCTTTATCTATTCACTTTTCACAGTTAAGCCTGGGCTGCCGTACATTTATTGCCAACATAATTTCATGACCACCAACCTCAACTAAGTTCTGAACAGTACTTATAATCTGAGTTTTTGTAATGCACTCTCATTTTCCATTTTTTCCTGTTTTAGTTTCCTAGGGCTGCCATAACAAATTGCCACAAACTAGATGGCTCACAGTTCTGGAGGGCTGAAGTCCAAAATCGAGGAGTCAGCAGGGTTAGTCCTCTGGGCACTCTGAGAGAGAATCCATCTGTCCCACAATTCTCCTCTAGTTTCCGATGGTTGCCAGCAAACCTCTGCATTTTTTTTTTTTCTTTTTTTTTGACAGAGTCTCATTCTATCACCCAGGCTGAAGTGCAGTGGCATGATCTCAGCTCACTGCAACTTTTGCCTCCCAGGTTCAAGTGATTCTTGTGCTTCAGCCTACCACGTAGCTGCGACTACAGGCGTGCACTATCACACCTGGGTAATTTTTGTATTGTTAGTAGAGAAAAGGTTTCTCCCTGTTGGTCAAAGTGGTCTCGAACTCCTGGCCCCAAGTGATCCACCCGCCTCAGCCTCCTAAAGTGCTGGGATTACAGGTGTGAGGCACCGCACCCGACCAAACCTCAGCATTCCCTGGCTTGTAGATGCAGCATTCCACTCTCTTCTTGTCTTCACATGATGTTCTCTCCGTGTATCTTTTTGTGTCTTTGCACGGCCATCTTCCCACTGTTTGCATATGTGTCATTATTCCTCTCTTCTCAAAAGGACGTTAGTCATCAGATTTAGGACCCACCCTAGTCCAAAATGACCTCATCTTAATTGCATCTGCAAATACCCTACTTCCAAATAAGGTCTCATTCTGAAGTTCTAGGTGGACATGTATTTTGGAAGGATACCATTCAACCCAATACACCAGCTATTTCAAGTTGTTCCCACATTCCTCAAATCTGATCCCATCATTTCTTCCTCACTGTAGGCACACAAGCTTGAATCCTTGAATTTTACTACTTCACAGAGACAATGGAAGCCATCAAGAATTCTCTCAACTTTTCATCAACTGATACCTTTATCCGGCCCTCTACCATACCCACTTATAACAGTGGATGTGGTGCTCCTCTTCCGATCTTAAGCTTCATACCTGTACTTTGTAGACCCTTCCCTCTCACTTTCTCAAGGCCCTCACTCTATCACTGACTTCTGACACTGACTTACATCACTGATCTTTACTCTTATTTGGCTGTCCATTAACATTTAAGCACACTCAAATATCTCACACCTTATAAAAAACAACTGAAAAGAAACTTGACATCACATTTTTGCCTACCGAGCTCTCTCTCCTCCTTTGCTCTTAAAAACCAAACTATTTGAAAGAATGTGCTACATTCACTGTTTCCATTTTTGCATCTCCTGCTTACTCCTTAACGCACTATTACTCAGATTCTACACCTACCAGTCCACATAAATTGTTCTTTCCAAGGTCATCAATGGCCTTTATTGTCGCTAAATTTAAAAGATATTTTTAGTCTATCATACTTGACCACTAAACAAGCCCTCCTTATTAGTTTTCTTTGACACCATACTCTCTCTCTCTCTCTCTCTAATGGCTTTTCAGACGTCACTGTAGGGTCCTCTTTTTCTCCCAGCCATCAGATGTTGACATTTATGAGGATTCTACCCAATTCCTTTTTTCTCTTCTCTTGGTTTTAATTTATTCCACTGCCATGGGTTTCAAATGCCATTTAATACTGCCTACTCAATGTCTCTACTTAGATGTATCAAAGACACCTCAAACTCAAGAGTCCAAAACTGAATTCTCATGTCTCCCCATTCCAAAATCTCATCTTCTTCTGGTGCCCTCTACTGTCATAAATAACATTACCATCTACTCATCTTTCCATGCTAAAAACGAGGGCCTTATCTTCTCTCCGGCTTCTCCCTCACTCCCATATTCAATTACGTATCAGAAATTATTGATTTTTCTCCTATTTTTTAGGACTACTCTCTTCATCCTCACTACCACCACCCTACACCAGTCTGTTATTATCTGACCTATTTTTACTGGCCCTAAACCTAATCCAACTCCCCTCATTCATTTTCTCTACACTGCTGCCAGACAGATGCTTATTCAAAGCAAATATGAGAATCCTCTACTGAAATCTCATGAATGAATTCCAGTTTTAGCATGGAGTACAGATCTTCTGGAACTCTATTCCAGAAAAAAAACAGGAATTCAAATTTCTTATCTTTGATTAAATTAGAAATAAACAGAACTTGAAATGGGGGAAAACAGAAAACAAGAGATGACGAGAAAAAGTTGATAGAAAAATGCTACAAAACCCAGCAGAGCAGAGGAAACCAGACATGAGTGCCTGCAAAGAATTTCATGAGAAGCAAGCAAAATTGCCCACACAGAACCCTACAAAGCTTCAAGTTCCAGGTAATACAGGAAGTAGAGATGAGATGATAGTAGAAGTGTTTTCACAGAGTTGTGAAATGATACAAGATTTGGCCAGAGATTCAAAGAAAGCTAAGCAGAACAAGCAATGTAATTATCGACATCAGAAGAAATGAAAATTTACACAAGAAAAAAATATAATCACAGTCCACTACTTGACTTGGCATGGAACAATAATTACAATTATAAATAGAAATGTAAGAAAAATACAAATAGTCATATTAGAAAGAATAAAGGAATTAGCAAGAGAAAGAATAAGAAATATAAAATTCTCCTTTTGTCAAATGGAATCAACCTCGATGCCCATTAATGATGAATTAGAAAACAAACGTTGTACATATTCGCCATGAAATACTACGTAGCCATAAAAAACAACAAAATCATGTCCTTGCAGCAACATGGATGCAGCTGGAGGCTGTTATCCTAAGCAAATTGACACAGGAACACAAAACCAAATACCACATGTTCTCACTTATAAGTGGGAGCTAAACATTAGGTAACTCATGGACACAAAAATGGCAAAATAGACATGGGGGTCTACTAATGGGGAAAGCGGGGGAGGAAAGCATTGAAAAACTACCGGGCACTATGCTCAGTACCTGGATGCTGAGATTAACCGTGCCCCTAACCTCAGCATCACACAGTATACCCGGGTAAAAACAATCTGCACCTGTACCCCCTGAATCTAAAATAGAAGTTGACATTACAAATAAATAAATTTATCCTTTGTCACAATAGGAAGACAATGTCTAAAATCTATAAATCAAAGATGCTTACTCACGTTATCTAGAAGGTAAAAGAATTGTAAGTGGCCAGGCCCGGTGGCTCATGCCTGTCATCCTAGCACGTCGGGAGGCCGAGTTGGGCAGATCACTTGATGTCAGGAGTTCAAAACCAGCCTGGCCAACATGGTGAAACTCCGTCTCTTAAAACACAAAAAAGTTAGCCAGATGTGATGGTGCGCCCTTGTAATCCCAGCTACTCGGGAGACTGAGGCAGGAGAATCTATTTAACCCCGGAAGCAGAGGTTGCACTGAGCGGAGATCATGCCACTGCACTCCAGGCTGGGTGACAGACGGAGACTCTAAGGAAAAAAAAAAAAAATTGGCAGTAGTTTCCTTTGGGGTGAGGGGGCATGCCATCAAGGGACTGATAATTTTTGTGTAAGATTTTTAGATTTAATTATTTGTATATTATATGCAAGTATTGCTATAATAAAAGCTAAATTTTAAAATATTTTTCAGTGGTTTACCCAGGCTCTTAGGACAGTCTGAACCCCAAAGCATGTCTTGTGGTCTGTCCTAATACGTCCACCACTTCAACCATCCTTAACACCTTCATTCTTTCTTGTAAGTGCCAAGTATTTTGAGCTTTTTTCACCCCCTAATACAGATGATGATTTTGCTCACCTCTAGCGTGTCCGAAACAGGCAGGTTCGTTTTCTTGCTGACTTCAAGAATGTAAACATGGACCCTCACAGTGAGTGTTACAGTTCTTAAAAATCGTGTGTCCAGAGTTTGTTCCTTCAGATGTTCAGATGCGTCCAGTTTCTTCCTTCTGGTGGATTCGTAGTCCTGCTAATTAAGGAGTGAAGCTGCAGACCTTCACAGTGACTGTTACAGCTCACAAACGCACCGTGAACTCATACTTTGAGCAGCTACAAGATTCATTGCAAAAACAAACCTTCCACTAACGCAAACAGGTACTGGATAAACTTACCACTGCTGGCTTTGGCAGCCTGCTTTTATTCCCTTATCTGGAACCCGCCCCCCACCCACCCACATCCTGCTGATTGGTCTGTTTTACAAGGAGTTGATTGGCCCATTTTACAGACAGCTGATTGGTCCATTTTACAGAGCGCTGATTGGTCCATTTTACAGAGCGCTGATTGGTCCGTTTTGACAGAGTGCTGATTGGTGCATCTACAATCCTTCAGCTAGACACAGAGTGCTAGACAGAAAAGTTCTCCTAGCCGCCACTAGATTAGCTAGATACAGAGCACTGATTGGTGCATTTACAAACCGTGAGCTAGACACAGAGTGCTGATTGGTGCATTTACAATCCTCTAGCTAGACATAAAAGTTCTCCCAATCCCCACCCAGCTCAGGAGCGCAGCTGGCTTTGCCTAGTGGACCCCGGGGCAGAGCCACCCGAGGAGCTACCCGCCATTGCCGCACTGTGTCTGCACTTCTCAGCGGTTTGGCGGTCGACGGGACCGGGCGCCAAGAAGTAGGGGGTGGCCTCCCTCGGGGAGGCTCGGGCCGCCCGGGAGCCCACCGCGGGAGGTGGGTCGGGGGAGGCCTCGGGCATGGCTGGCTGCAGGTCCCGAGCCCTGCCCCGCAGGGAGGTAGCTGAGACCCAACGAGAATTCGAGCGCAGCGCCAGCGGGCCGGCACTGCTGGAGGACCTGGCGCACCCTCTGCAG
>NW_012115132.1:5028095-5040159 GCF_000951035.1 Colobus angolensis palliatus
CCCAGAAATCACGCTGACCCGCGAGCGCCGCGCGCAGCCCGTGTTCCCGTCCCCGCCTCTCTTTCCACACCTCTCCTCAAGCAGAGGGAGCCGGTTCCGGCCTTGGCGGGCTCAGAGAGGGGCTCCCACAGTGCAGCGGCGGGCTGAAGGGCTCCTCAAGCGCAGCCAGAGTGGACGCTGAGGCGGAGGAGGTGCCAAAAGCGAGGGCTACTAGCACGTTGTCACCTCTCACTAGGACCTTCTATGAAATGTTGTTTCTGTCTAGGATTGCTATTTGCTGTTCCTCCCAACCATCTCTTGGCTATGCTCCAAAACGCCGTCTCTCTTGTTCCACATCGAAGGTAAGTTTGCTTCCTGTATACTCTCTTGGCACTGAGCTTTGCCCTGTGATATCATCTATCACATGTATCGTAATATCTTATTGAATTATCTGTTCCCCACCCTGCCATCTAGACTGCAAGCAACATGAGAGCCCAAATCCCATCTTTCATGTTTATTGTCCTATGCTCAGCATCCAGAAAGATGCTTATTTTAAAACTGATGCTCAACACATACCTAGAACAACGCCTGGCACCCAGTAGACGCAACAAAAAACTTGAATGAATGACAGAAAGAGAGAGCAAATTTGCACTTAGATTCATGCTGTTCAATAAAGTTAACCCAAGGCAAAATTGTAAAAATACAAGGAATTTAACTTCAGTACTTTTTTCTTCTTTTTAAACAGGTTTCCCTTGTTTAATTGCTTACTAAGCACACTCTAAATAAAGCTCAACCTTCTTGTATCACCACCAAGGTTAATTCACACTAACGAGTTGGTAACAACATTGTTTCAAATTAAAACCATTAGCAGGAGATGACCATGCTTAATCCAAAGCATTTTAAAGATGATTATGAGTTCAATGCTTTGCTCTACAAGTTTCTACATGTGAGAAAATTGAAGCCCAGCAACATCAACGACTCAGCAGATATCACAAAGCAAATTCAGCTCAAAACTGGGTCTTCAGATTCCCAACACTGCACTCCCTCCAGGAAGTAACATCGCTTGCTTGGAGAGACAGACATCCTGGGAAGACAGGATGAGGGTGATAATTTCTAAAGTTAGGCAAGTTTTCTTGATGCTCCTTAAATTTCAATAGTCGCAAGCCACACCTACTTCAGTGGGTTACTGTAAGATTAACGAGTTATCAGCTATGATAGCACCTGGTAAATTATAAACTGGAAAGCACTTGGTAAACTGTAAAGTACTTGGTAAACTGTAAACCATAAAGCCCAGTACAAATATTGGTGGATTTCAGAGGACATTGCCCTCTGACCCTGGCAATCCCACCTTAAAATCGTGAGCTATTTCTTTGCATGACAAGTCCCAGATTGAATCCTGTAGAAATGTAGAGCAACTAGTATCCTCAGTACCAATTTGGAAGCAATATTTATAGAAATTCAATTCAGGCTGTTTTCTGACGGTTTGCTAAACTTCCCTGGTATAAGAATTTAAGAGATGATAAACAGTTTACGATTTTGCTGCCACTTCAGTCCTGGGACGCTTTTTTCATCCCCACTGCTTCCAGTTGCCAAAAAAACGAAATGGCTTCTCTGACAGAATCAGATAGGTAGTGGGTTTCATAGGCGTTAGAATATGTTTAATGAGGGTGAGCATGGGGAAATGTTTTCAATAATTAGAACATTTGCCGCAGGATTCTAGAGTCTCCCCGGGGTTCAGGAGAGGATTCCTCTCCAACAAGTCTTCCTTCAGTACGCATTAACTGATATTCTATTGCATAGAATTCATCCTGGCCAAAGGCATGTGTGAAACATTTAAGTAACCAAATGATGTCTCTGGAGTCCTGTGCCCATAGTTTCTGATGATATGTACAGTTGCCCTCAGAGATACACCACCACAAACCTTTGTGCCAGGAGGTTTTGGGGGATTAAGTTATCAGGGTGCTTTCAGGTGCAAGGAAATGAGTACCCCAATAAAAGTGCCTCAAACAATTGGATTTTTATTATTGTTATTGTCTCGCAGAACAAGACTAGCCATAGGTAGGCAGTTGCTGGGTTGGGTCAGAAGCTCAGTGATGTCATCAAAGACACTGCTTCTTTTAATCTTTCTGTCCTCTTATCTTCAAAGTGCCCCTATATTTCCCACATAGGTCACAGGGTGGCTGTAGCATGGGCAAGTTTTATAATTGCATGTGAAAATATCTGGAAGAAAGCAAAAAAAAGGTAGGGAGGAAGACAGCTCACCTTCTATTTCTCCTCATATAAGGGGAAAAAAATGTTTTTCAGAACCCCCCTAGTAAACTTCCCTTTATGTTTTATTAGACACGACTGGATTCTAAAGCCATCTTGAACTGCAAGAGGGACGGGGAAAAGTGAAGCTGTCATCTCTGTCCCTGTCTTGGAATTGAGCACTTCCAACAGGCAAGAAGGATGAGCAAAACACTTGCTGGGTTGGCTGTTATAATAATCCACTATTTGCGTGTTCTGAACACTTCACATGTATTAGTCCACTAGATCCTCATAACAAACTATTGGGGTAAGTGTGATTCATTATTCACAGATAAGCAAACTGAACTGTAGAAGTGTTAAGTAACATCTAGTGAGGAGGTGAAGGAGCCAAGATTCCAACTCCACCATCCGACCGCAGAGGCTGCACAAGGCGCGTTTCTCAGCCAGCAGCGTCTGCCACAGCAGGCTGCCTCTAGAATAATAACACGTAAAAGTTCTAAGTAATGCTTGTCTGCCTCAGAAGTGCAAATGTGACACTTCCCCCTGGCCGCAGTCATGGTGTGGGTGAAACGGGCAGAGGGGCATCCAAGAGTGACAAGAATTGCTTTCTGTCATCATCAAGGCTGCATCAGCTCACACTGTGATCAGGGTAAGGTTTGAGACCAGGAGAGTCTACTTCATTGCCAGGGGCCAGGGACAAATGGTCAGCTGTCCATCATGCTATAACGGGAATCAGAAAGTCTCGGCAAGTCAGAGGCAAGTGGTTGAAGGATCCGGTTACAAGCAGGCAGGATTAGAATAAAATAGAGGCTCTAAGTTAGAGGAATGTTTTAGGGGCATTTCCACTATCTCATTTTCAAATGAGAAAAAAATGAGGCTAAATAAGGTGGAGTAATTTATCTAACATCACTCAACTAGTTTAGACAGGATGTGAGGACTTTTTTCCAGGTAGACACCAAGTAATGGGAGGCATGTCTTCAATGAGACCTTCGTTGTCTGACTCCTGCAAAATGCATCCCTCCTAGCAATTCATACATTCTTCTATTATAATATTGAATTTATTCACTAGTGCAAGGTCTCTCCCATTAGTTTGGGAGGGGCCCAGTAATAGCCAGACCACTCCCAACATCAGATGTGAATCTTGACATCTACTTGCTAGCTGAGTGGATCGTGATGAATTACCTCACCTCTCCAACACTCACTCTCTTCTTCTGTAAAATAGGAAGTGCAATAGTTCCAACCTCACAGTTTTGTTGGGACAATTACGTTTTAAACACACATAGCACTGCATGCCAGGCAGATTCAGGGGTTGGCAAGTAGCAGCGACTATTCACTTTATATCTTCCTGCTGCCCATTCCCATGTGTGCTAAATCAACTTTTCGATCCACAGAGGGAACTCTGAGACAACAACATAACAGCGAGCAGGTGGCAGAGCGTCACTGAGACATAAAGATATGAGGAAGAGAGGGGCGCAGGGAAGGTATCAGTCCAAAAAAGTAGTAAGATCATATGCAACTAAAGATATGAAATAAACACCTGATGTAGAAGTTCCTTCGCCATTAACTCATTCTCCCAAACCTGATTTGAGTTCCTTAAGATTTAGGTAAGACAGGTCCCATTTTCACTGACTTGGAGAGATCTAAAGAATTTAAAGCAATTTGCTTTAGGTCATATAGTTGGTAAGTGGCAGAACCAGAACTAAACACCAAGTTCAAATAGCTCCAAAAACGGGTCCTACACACCTACAAGTCACTGTGAGGATTAAATAAGTTGATGCATGCACAGTTCTTGGCACAATGACTGGTACAGGAGTGGTGGCTGATTCCTTTGTTAGTTTCATCATTATTACATTTCAACAGATCCCTCTTGTACTGGTGTCAGAAGAGAAAGACTATGACATTATTGCTCCTAAGGAAGAGGTGAAGCCCTCTCACCCCCAATATGCCTCAATGCCAGAATCAGGAGGCAGATGAGAGGTACACAGCCCCCTGAGAAGCGGTGCTTGATACAGGCTACTGTAATAGGTGTCCACCCATCCAAGTCCTACTGCCCAGCACTCAGCTCAGACAGAATAAGAGGCTGCCAGACGACAGGTAGGCAGGGTGGCACAGACTCAACTGTCACCCTAACTGTATTTCTCACCCTACCATAACCTTCATTACTGACGTAGTCAAAAAGAAAACAGAGGCTGCAGCAATGGCAGCAGAAGCAGCAATGAAAGCAACCAAGAGAGAAGGCAGCTGGCACTGGAGGGCTTCGTGCCAGGTTCCAGGCACAGAAGGATTCTGGCAGTGATTACAGCGGTAAATAGAGCTGATGGTTGTGCCGGAGCCCTGGGCTCTGCCAGGAAGGGAGCAGGGGAGATGAGATTCTTATAATTACACTGGTTTAGACTCAGCCATCATGGGGTTACCCACAGAGGACTCTGATCTGTCTCCAGGCTGGGAGTTGCAGAAGCACCTGTTACAGCAAAAGTCGTTTGGCAAGCCAAACAAAACGCAGATTCATCCAGGCCACCTGCAAAGGAATTTAATGCCTAACAACCTAGGCAAAGCTTCTAATTGTCATAATTAATTTGGCACCTAGTCACTGGTAGGTGCTAAACAAGTACCATATGACGAAAGCCCATTTCCCGCTAACGTGGTTTAAACCCCGCTATAATTACAGCTGTGAGAAATTGTGTCATTTGAAAAACTCAAGCACAATATTTTCCTCACAAAACTGTTTTTAGTGTCTCTTCTCTTGGCCCTCTCTCTCCCACTATTGTTACGAACATCTTACTTTCTTCAGTTTATCCAGCTACTGCTTCCCCGATGCATAGTTTAGGTTATAATTATTTTCTCATTTTCCCCTCCAGCTGGCACTAGTTTGGTCGCTCCCATTTCATAGATCTTTAAAATGTCACACTGTTGCTCTGGCTTATTTAGAAATCCTGGAAAGAGGGGAAGTGTAGATTGCAGGGCAGCCTCAGCCCTCAGAAAAGTTTATCTGCTCTATCATGGGTCCCAGCTGACAGGATGCCAGGCCAGCAAGCTAACAACCAACAGCTGAGCGCCATGGCAAAGAACTATATAAAGACAATCATCTGGCTTCTGCTACTTTAAAAACAAAAGGCAAGAGATAGCATACTGGAGAGGAAACAAAATAAAAACTTTTAGTAATGATAGTGTCCCATGTATCGAGCTCCCATTGTATTTCCACATGGCACAGTTAATATCAGAGGCTACCTCCACTGATTCAGACTTCCATAAAACAAGACACTTGGGACACAAAGGAGTTTCTCATTCTGTTTCTGTATCTGTCACCCTAAAAAAATACAGTGATGCAAAGTTCATCACTGAAAGATGTGGGGAAAAAGTGGTGACCAAAACTTTGCAATATAATAATGGACCTTTTTTAATCTAAAAATTTGAAGGCCGGGCGCGGTGGCTCAAGCCTGTAATCCCAGCACTCTGGGAGGCCGAGACGGGCGGATCACGAGGTCAGGAGATCGAGACCATCCTGGCTAACATGGTGAAACCCCGTCTCTACTAAAAAATACAAAAAACTAGCCGGGCGAGGTGGCGGGCGCCTGTAGTCCCAGCTACTCGGGAGGGTGAGGCAGGAGAATGGCGTAAACCCGGGAGGCGGAGCTTGCAGTGAGCTGAGATCTGGCCACTGCACTCCAGCCTGGGCCACAGAGCGAGACTCCATCTCAAAAAAAAAAAAAAAAATTTTGAAAAACAATGCATCAATTTTCATACTTTCTCTTTTAAATTTTCTTTCTTTTGAGCCCCAATATATTATCAGTATACTCAAATGACATTAATATTAACCAACGTCAGCAGTCTGTATTCTGTAAGGAATTGAGCTCATATAATGAATCACCTTGAGTATTTTTTAAACACAAAATTACAACGATTTATAAATGTTCATCTTTAAAACGCACTTGAGAATGATTGTCCCAAAGGTTAAGTAGAAGCTTTTCAAAAAAACAGATCACAAGGAACTGTGCCAACCCTTTCTTAAAAATTTCTATAAAATTCAAAGGAAGAAATAAACAGGAAATCTAGTTTATAAATGAAATTTAATATTGTAGTCGTATGTTTATAGGCCAAGAGCTCGTATGCAAAACGTCTGAAGGAATGCGATGGTCAGATACTGAGATGCTGGCGACTGGTCATCTGCTAATGCTGAACTTGGGAATTCCTCATTTATACAGAGGGCAATTAAGTACCAAAGGGCTAGAATACTTTACTTATTGTAGGAAAAGAAAGTTAAGGACAAACTAAACTTAGTCCAGATAATCTCAGATCCTCACATAAAACAACTTGCGTTTCCTTGATTATTATTATTATTATTTCTTTCTTTTTTTTTTTTTTTTTTTAGGCCAAGTTTCCCTCTGTCACCCAGGCGGCTGGAATGCAAGGGCATGATCTCGGCTCACTGCAACCCCCACCTCCCAGGTTCAAGGGATTCTTATGCCTCAGCCTCCTGAGTAGCTGGTACTACAGGTGAGCATCACCACGCCCTGCTAATTTTTGTATTTTTAGTAGAGACGGGGTTTTGCCATGTTGGCCAGGCTGTTGTTGAACTCCTGAGCTCAAGCAATCTGCCCACCTCGGCCTCCCAAACTGCTGGAATTACAAGCATGATCCACCATGCTGGCTCTTGCATTTATTTTAAAAAGAAAGACCGTGTCTCTTCTGTTCTCCTTTGTCTTCAAGAACAGATTTTTATAGTTTATTAAATATTAAAATTACATAGCTTGTTATAAATTTGTGTTTTGCAGACAATAACCTTTATAAATATCACTTAGATCTGCAACTATTTTTTATTTATTGTTTGCATTAAAAAGACAGCACTTTTCAGGTACAGTTAGATAGTCCAAGTCAATAGTAAGAACCATTTTAACTCCTAAAACTGAACAACTGTGTTAGCTGTGAACACTAGATACAAGTCATGAAACTCCAGCTTGCATTTACTTAGGCAAA
The DNA here is from genome assembly GCF_000951035.1 of Colobus angolensis palliatus. NCBI lineage: Eukaryota > Metazoa > Chordata > Mammalia > Primates > Cercopithecidae > Colobus > Colobus angolensis. Next base: position 5,035,296 of record NW_012115132.1, read on the forward strand.
AAGATTTTATGAAAAGGATATCAGAATATTTCATGTATATAAACAAGAGCAAGGCCTAGAGTCTTATACAACTTGACCCCAGGAACAAGGAAGGGAAGCACCCTCCCCCCACTCCCCTTTTGTGCTTTTAGTGGTTCCATTTCAGTCACCTCCATTAGGGTGTGGGCTTTCTCAGATGGTGACCACCAGCAGCTTCCAAGCCCCTGATCCATGGCTTCTACTGGCAGAAATATTCATCTGCTCTTTTAGTGCCCATTCAAAAAATCCTAAGGACAAACCCATCGGCCTGCCTTAAGCTGCATGACTATAGGCAGGAAGGTGGAGTACCCTTAGTCACAGACCACCTAAACGGCATGATTAGAATCCAAGTAGAAATAATTATCCACAAAAAGCAGGGCAGGCCACTGGACAGACAAACCGAGAATAATCAAGTAAAGCAAAACAAGCACGAACTCTGAAAGCTCAGGCAATGCCAGAAAGGTCAGGTGACACAAGGTGGAATACCGAAAGTTGGCATTAAAGCATTCTTAGAGAGAGATTTATAGTTACATTTTACTTCTATGTCCCAGTCAAAACAACAAATAACTTTAAAACTTGGTAATACATCATTTTTGTCTCCCCTCTCTTAGATGTTTTTCTGTCACCTTCCCCTGTCATCTAAGTTTTGGGTCTGTAAATTGCCCCTCAAAACTTATGCAAAGCGTAATGTGTTCATCAGAATTGTTTCAGGGTTGTGTTAGTTTTAGGATCAAGAGCTTCTTGTATGCATTTCTTTATTCCAGATTCGCAGCATCATCTTTTGGGCTTTGAGAGTCTGATGTAATTTCCAGTTCATACTCCTTTTTCAATTGCTGCACTTTCATGTTTAGGTCCAGTAAAGTTCTAGCCAGCTGGTGGTTTTGGAAATGCATTTCCACCTAAAAGTTAGAAAAAAATAAAAATTTTTATTAGCCTGAGATACAGATCAAATGAAACCACTCTCTGACTACACAGAAGAAATAAGAAGTTTGTAGGAAAAGAAATTAAGATATCAAGAAAGATGTATTTCTCATCTTATTCTCCAGTTCTATTTGGTCTGGCTATAAAACTGACTTTCTATATGACAAGGTAAAATCCAGATATATAACTAGCTTTTGAAATGGCCTTGAAATGAAAACAAAACAGCTGATGCACAAAGCTGTCCATATGAAAAATACCTATGTACCGAAGGCTGTTTTCAAGCAATAGCATGTGATCCACAATGAAATCATTTCTCTTTATGTGCCTTCTGAGCCACAGGATAACTGCCTACAGCCACCTGAGTATTCAGAATCTGTGCCTATTTACTTGATTACTTACCATTTCAAGTTTTCAGGATTTTAAATGGTCTACCTGCTGAGCAAAAGCATTTAATGACACCTTAGAGGCACATGTATAGTTATGTGTACTTATATAATCTAACATTTTTCACTCTGGAGTGAAATCTGTTAGATATCAAGGCTGATTTATACCATCCTCCAGGGGGAGTTTATGAAGGTCCTCATGTGTTTAAAAAAAGATCTCGGGCATGTTACCCCGGGGACAGTCCAGCAAAGCTTAGTCCAACATAATCTTTGTATTATAACTGAAAACTAATGATCAACTACTTGCAAATTTCTTCAGCTAGGGCTTGTTTAATGCAGTTCTTGAGGAATTTGTTCTCTCTGCTAAAAAAGCTTCATCAGCTTGTCAATAGAAACCACCCCTGGATGAACCAGGACAGTGTGTTGGTAAAAAGTAAATGTTCATGGTCACCTAATTTGCAAAATAAAGCTACTGGATAAAACTATCTTTCAGTTTTTCTCTGAGACATTATTCTCCATTCTGCAGCACCTAGAATCATTTTTCTGACAGCAAGAATTAGCAAAGAATAAAATAAGTGAATATCCAGCAAATAAGCAGTAACAGTATACAGTCACCACCAAAAAACCCTTGCACCTTGCCTGCAGGAAGCTTCAGCTCTCTAGGGTAGCCCAGATGTTCTATCATCCTGCTCTACTCTTGAGCTTCCTTTCCTGGCCCTCTTTCCAATGCCAGCTCCCACTGCAGCTGGTCGGAAACCTCACCAGTCCCTAAACAAACGCTGAGCTGAAGCACACCTCTTTCTGTCCCCATTTCTGTTTAAGATGCCCTTTGCCACCTCTCTCTGCTGAACCCAGTCAGACGCCAACTCTTCTGAGAAGCCTTCCCTGATTGCATGGGCAGACGTAATTGCCTCTTATCTGTGCATCCACAGCACTCTGTACAAGTGTCTCTCAGAACACGCTGACCAGACCAGACTGATGATTTTGAGGGTAGTGGCTGTATCTTATTCATAATTGTATCCCCAACTAAGAGTGCACTGCCTGGGCACACAACCTAGTAGGTTCTCTGTGTGTTTGTTATAAAAGTGAGTGAATTAATTAACTGATGAATATCCATCCTGTACTTTCATGCAAGAATCAAGAAGAAAAATTACTGGTAATGATTTACCATCTAAATAAACTATGTATAATTCACACTTATGAAATTCAGACATCAATGGTTCTTTAACTTTTCTTTCATCATGGATCTCTCTGAGAATCTGATGAAAGTTATGAACCCTCTCTGAGGAAAAACTATATGCACATCAAAAATTTTGTATACAATTTTAGGTATATAGAACCCCTGAAATCCATTCACAGACCCTAGAAATCAATGATTCTCACTAAGAAAACCCAAACAAAAAATAGTATAAATAGCAACGCAACTCTAAATTAAATTTGTTCATTATCGTTCCTTACAAATACCATCCTAATACATGATACATGTACATTTGTATAGGAATGTATGTCAGTTCCTGTAAAAATCCAGTTAATCCTGTAAAAATCCAGTTAATAACCAAAAATTGAAAACTAAGTCTTCTAGTGGTGATGATATTAAGGTACAGTATCCACACTCGTGTGCCTCTTCCTTATGACCAGGATAAAATGATTGACCAAGATGTTGACCATCGTCTATAACCCAAGGACACATTATTTGTGTATGTGTAAACTTCGCTGGTTCCCTCCCGGAAAAACTCCTAATTTTTTTTATAGGAATGTATCTGTTCTTTTTTGGTAAAGAGTCCAAGGTCTATAGTAATCATTACAATAGTAGCCACTAAACAATACCCATGGTCTAAGCATTTCATAGAATATTATCTCTCATAAGCTCTGGAATCCTATGAGATTATAAATTCCATTTTATAGATGAGTAAACAAATTCAAACTCGCTAAGTAGCAATCCCAAAGTTGTAGGGCCAGCAAGTGTTTGCAGAACCTGTAAATGGTAATGTTGGTATTTGAGCCCTCATCTGTTTAGATTTTATTGCCACCAGCGGTCTACAGCCATACCACCCTGAATGCCCCAATCTCGCCAGATTTTATTGCCACCCCCAACATATTACTTGTCTAAAGCTCCTAACAACTTACTAGAATGTTAAGGTTGAAAGCTGTCTCAGAGCTTATTCAGTGTAATCTCCTCATCTGATTTAAATGTGAGTCCCCTGAGGCTCAGGGAGGGGTACCGGCAGATCCCAAGACTACAATGCAGAGATGGCTGTGCTAGGTTTCAGCCTTCCAGTTTAGCATCCTGGCCCATAGCACAGGCCTCCAGGGGCCGAATGAGGTGGCTCCGGCTGCCCTGCTGCTCAGACTCACCACTTAGACTCGGGGTGAAAACCAGGTGTTTCTTCGACATTGTTGGATCAGATAATAAATCTGGTAATAAATCTAATTTAACCCATGTTAACAATCTGAATCTGACAAGGAATTTAGGATATTGTCTTTTTTTTTTTTAGACCTCTCGCTCATGTCGCCCAGACTGGCATGCAATGGCACAATCTCGGCCCACGGCAGCCTCTCCCTCCCCAGTTCAAGTGATTCTCCTGCCTCAGCCTTCCGAGTAGCTGGGATTATAGGCGCCAGGCCCCATGCCCAGCTAATTTTTGTATTTTTAGTAGAGACGGGGCTTCACCATGTTGGCCAGGCTGGTCTCGAACTCTTGGCCTCAGGTGTTCCCTTGCCTTGGCCTCCCAAAGAGCTGGGATTACAGGCGTGAGCCACAGCACCGGCCTAATACTGTTCTTCTTAAACTCAGAAATGCGATAACATTCTTAATACAATTTACTGATGGTTGGATCAGTTCTAAAGTAGTGGTTAATTGTATTTGTGTATTAGTAATCAGTGCAAAAGAGAAGAATTTTCCAAGTCAAGTCTCCACTGCACACTTTCCTAGGCAGCACCATTTTAAAATCTGAATTGCTCCTATTCATTGTGTCCTTTTCAAATTGTGACTAATTTCCAGTTTTTTTAATTTAAAAAAAAATCAGCTAAAATATTTACCTATACACCCTCCTGTTTAATGTTCGGACATAACCTATGTAATGTTCAAAACTGGGCAGTTTTACAAAATGCCTTATCATTTCCAGTTTTCTGAATTATTACCCACGGGAAAGATAAGAATAAAACTTGCGGGGTATAAAGAAAGAGTTACTGATGGACACACTCCATCAGTCCCAAGAGAGTTTATTTCATGGAAGTTTCCTCCTCCATGAGCCATACTTACATATAGTCACAGTTCCCTACAGGGCAGAAAACTATAGAAACAGGTTGGGGAGGAGACATCTTGGGTATGTCACTGGTAGACCAGGCACACCCGCCCCAACACCACCACCACGGGTCCTGTAGGGCCCCTTTCCTTCCCAACGATGCCGGAGAGGCAGGGGCATCAACGCCTTGTCCAGACCTGAGCTGGCCTCCCCGGGAAGAACAGCCACAGTGGCCAGGGCTCCCTCTCTGGGAGCAGCTCCCGTGGCTCTCCCCAAGGTCTCAGGTGGGCTACGCGG
>NW_012115132.1:5040823-5043251 GCF_000951035.1 Colobus angolensis palliatus
GTGGCAGTACAGGTGGAAGATTTGTGACCAAAGGTAGAATATTTCAACCCAAAACCTTCTTAGTTGCCTCGATCTCCTAATACTTCATTCCTTAAAAACAATTTTTTTTCTTACTACTCTCTGCCAGGCACTTTGCCAAGTTTGGGGGATGCAAAGGCTTAATTAGACCCCTCACCTTTCCCCAGGTATTACCCGCAATCAAGGGGGAGAAGCTTGGCCCTGTTTGCCAGTTAGAACGGACTTTCTACAACTTCAGTAAGGCATACCTGGAAGTCTGGGTCTCCATGCTTCCTTCTGCGTTTGACTCCTGTCTGCCATGTCCACGTTTATGAAGGGATTAAAATGAAAAATCAGAATTCCCCTTAGCCCAAAGTGTGTGTGTTTAATTCCCAGCTGATAAGGTTTGGATCTGCGTCATCACCAAATTCCAGTGGAATTGTAATCCCCAGTGTTGGAGGTGAGGCCTGGTGGGAGGTGATTAGATCATGGAGGTAGAGTTCTCATGAATGGTTTAGCCCCGTGCCCACCTGGTACTTTATAGTTCTTAAGAGATCTGGTTTAAAGTATGCGGCACCTCCCCTCTCTCTCTCTCACTCCTGCTCCTGCCATGTAAGACACCTGCTCTCGCTTTGCCTTCCACTATCAGTAAAAGCTCCCTGAGGCCTCTCCAGAAGCGGATGCTGCCATGCTTTCTGTATAGCATGGAGAACCATCAGCCAATTAAAACTCTTTTCTTTTAAATTACCCAGTCTCCGGTATTTCTTTATAGCAGTGGGAGAACAGACTAATGCACCAACTCCGGATAATCATGTGACAATATTACTTGTATGTCATTTATCAAAGAACATATTCTGCCTCTTTTTGATCTAATAAGAATTTCTAAAAAGGAGTGAACAATCAAAACTTTTGTATGATCATAGAATGCAATTACAAAAAAAAAAACATAATTTAGACACAATTCTCGCCTGATTCATTATTCATTCATTCATTTATTCATTTAAAAGTTACAAGTCACTTGCAACGTTCCAGGGTCCATGGTAGGCATCGAAGGCATTAACAACTGATTTCTATTCATGCTTAGTATGTACCAGGCAATTTTTACGTGTTTAATCTCCACACCTACCTTGTGAGGTAAGTGCTATTAGTTTCTGCATTTTATAGTTGAGGAAACTAAGGCAAGAGGTTAAGACGTACACCAAATATCTCAAAACTAGTAAGGGATCCACTGGAAATTTGCACCTAGGAAGTCTGACTTGTGCTCCAAACCACTGGGATACACCCTGGATATGCTTTATCTCCCAAAGAGGAAGAGAATTGCTCAGTTTATATGTTGCATGAGTGAGTGAGTGAGAGTGAATAAGTGTTCAAGTTCACTACGCTCATAAACTTCAGCTCTATGGAAATGGCTTAGGCTCAACTGGATAAGGAGGAATACAGGTTACTCAGCCTGTGCAGACAATCTGCTAAATTCAACAGCTTGCAATAGTTTATAACCCAAGCACAGTAAAGTTCCTACCATTGTATACTGCTTCATAAAGATTCCCTAGAAATATCTGAAGATGTGTTGTCTTGTTAGAAATTATAAAAATCCATGTGGTCTGCCATGCACCAACAGAGTATGAATTTAGGGTTTTTTGTTGGTTAGTTGGTGATAGGTTGATGGGGCTTGAAAACCACCAGTAATCAATGTACAATATAAACTTTTAAAATGAATTTTTTGCTATGATTTATTCACTTCCATTTCCAGATCATTTACTTCAACAAGAATTTCAGTTAAGTTCAATTTAACTCAACAGTGAATGGTGCATGTTCAGTGTTAAGAATTGTGCCATATGAGGGAGATACAAAGATGGATAAGGCATAGTTTTTGTCCCCCAGAAGCTTCAAACCTGGGGAAGCAAATTTATTGATTCATTCATTTAACAATATTCATTTAATATTTTATTATGTACCAAGTATTACACAAGGTGCTCAAGCTACAATGGCAAACCAAAGAGACAAAATGTTTTCTTAAAATAAACTGGTTTACCACAAATTAATAATTTTCTTCTATAGGTTGATTTTTCAGTTGTGGTACACCTTGAATTTTACATTTTTTTTCTTTCTCTTACACAGGCAAAGCAAATTGAAGATTTGGAGAACTGGGGTGAATATAATATACACAGACATTTGAATTAGAAAATGTATTAATTATTTATTGCTGCATAACAAATTACTTCAAAATTCAATAGTTTAAAAAAATAAACATTTATTATCTCTGACAGTTTCTGTGGGAAAGAATTTGGGAACAGCTTAGGTTACAGTCCTCAGCTTTTATGCTGTTGTAACCAAATGTCAGGCAAGTTCTCCATCCTCTGAAGCTGGGTGTGATTGGAGCTGGAGGATCTGCTTGCAAGGTGGAGCACTTAGATGAATCACTCAAATGCCT
>NW_012115132.1:5044071-5044476 GCF_000951035.1 Colobus angolensis palliatus
TTATATGAAAAAGATAAAACTTTTAATTTTGTGCCACATTTTTTAGTCTTTGTTACTGGTGCCAAAACTAATTCCTAACACAATCAGAAGAAAGATCACACCGGATCAAGCCGGATCAAACCAGATCAAACCGGATCAAACTGGATCAAACCGGATCAAGCCAGATCAAACCAGACCAGACTGGATCAAACCAGAACAGATCGGATCACACCGGATCAGACCGGATCACACCGGACCGGATCAAACCGGATGAGACCGGATCACACCGGACCAGACCGGATCAAACCGGACCAAACCGGATCAGACCGGGTCGAACCGGATCAAACCAGATCAGACCGCATCGAACCAGATCAAACCAGACCAGACCGGATCAGACCAGACCGAACCGGATCAAACCAGATCAAA
>NW_012115132.1:5046212-5086081 GCF_000951035.1 Colobus angolensis palliatus
TTCCCGCCCTACCCAGCTCTTCGAATGAGCCTTCCCCAGATTCCCAAGGCAAGAAAAGACTCTCTGTCCTTTGTGTGTTCCTACCACTGCATCCATAACTCCAATTTCTGCTTTTTATGCTACACTCTAGTCCCCGTTATTACTTTAATCTGTGAATTTGTGACATGCACACCTTCTCTTTTTTTGGTCTGATCTGTTCCATTTTTGCTGGATACTAAACTACGCTCCAGCTCTGTAAGATTCAATGGATTTCAAGTACCTCATAGAGAAAATTGTGCATTTATGAGCCCAGGAATACACAACTTCTTTTTAACCATAGCATCAGATGATGCTAGCTCACTTTTGCAAGTATTACTGAGCAAAGTACAGAAAAGAGCAGGAGACCCTCACTTGCTTCTTTCCAGTACCTGGGAGCCCCCTGCTGTCCAGAAAAACAAAAGACACTGCAGCCTCTCCCCAGGCTACTAAGGCAGCACTGGACACTTAACATGCAATCTTTAAAACTTACCATGTCATACACCAGAGCATCAATATCAGCTGCTCTTACTATCCTCCTTCTGAATCAACCACGTCATCTTTATGGATTTTTAACTTTTCTTAATGGTACCGCTATGATCCAAATCACCCTAGATCAACACCCCCATCCCCATTCTTCCTGCCCCTACTCGTTTTTTCAGCACTGTTGCTATTGTTTCTTGAATTTGGGCTATGTGCCAGGCTCTGTGCTAAGCTCTTCACATGCATTACATATCATTTAATCTCTCAATAGCCCTATAAGTCAGGCTATGCTGCTCATTTCAGTGAAAGGATAGCTGAGGCTTCGGATGGTTAATTAACTTGCCTGAGGTTATATATACGACAGGGACCAAAACTGGGACTTGAATCAAGGATTTGACTGCAGAAGTCTTAACCACTTGCTTCCTTCCAAGACACTGTTTTTTCCAACCCAGCCCATGTCCTCCTTGTGAGGCCAGCTCCTACTGCAACTCAGCTTCTCATTGTATCACACCTGAACTACAATCAGAGTCATAGCTGTACTCCCCACCTTCTGCTTCTCTCATTCAACTAAAATCTGATATTTCACCATGACGGTTTTATTAATTTTGTTAGCTGGGTGCTCCCTACTCTTTCTGAACTCACAGACTTTGGACCTTTAAAACCCTAAGGCCATATTTCTAGCCCAACAGCATTGTCTGATCTCATCTCTACTTCATCCCTATGTTGTGGTGAGTCCATGAGTCTTAGCCTGCTCTGCTACCCTTGTCAAACACTGACAAGGCCACTCCAGCCCTGGTATTCTTTGTTCACTCTAAGTCTCTTAGCACTGGCATAATAGGTAAGAGTTGGTCTTGGAAGCAGACAGATTTAAATCCCTACAGAGTTACTTTTCAGTTGTGTGATGTTGAATAACACTTATCACCTAGCCTAACTGCATACTGGATATTTGAAAGGCTCCCCCCAAACCAAAGTCATTGTACAGATAATGAACGTGAGGTTTTAAAAATTACAGAGTACCATATTCTTAACTCTCTCTTCCACAAAAACCTCGAAATAATAATACCTACAATTTTTGACTACCTAACTTGCACCAGCAATGCACTCACTAAGTATTTTGTGAAGTGTAAGATATAAGCATAAACAATAACTGTTAGATAAACTTTGTAAGACCAAATACAAATGACATTAATAACTGATTTTTTAAATTCAGTATTTTACCAGCAAAACGCAGCAGTAAATGTATGCCGGTTGAATATAGATGAACAATTGTGCACTTCACTATGTAAAGTAGATAATTTCAAACAAATGAATGGTGTAACATTTGAAGAACATTTTAATTTTTATCTGTACAGAAGATATATTCCAACATACTTGAATATGCTGAGCTAATTCTCTTTCCACACTCCCCAAATTATCTCCCCTCCCCACCACATACATAATAGCTCTAAATTTCTCACATCTGGCCAGAAAAGGGTAGGGGTTAGGCAAAAAGGAAAAAGGTAATGCATGGTGGGCAAAGATGGTCTGAGCCTCCTAGATTACAAACGTTGCAAACTTTCCCAGCTTTTGCTAAGTGTTTGTTTTAGAGGCAGAACCCAGCCAGAGAAAACTTCACTGACTCCAAGGTTGCCCAGACATAATGAAATGGCTAGTTCCTCCACTCTGGTTGTCTTTTTTCTTTTCTTTTTTTTTTTTGAATTGGAGTCTCGCTCTGTCACCCAGGCTGGAGTGCAGTGGCGCAATCTCGGCTCACTGCAAGCTCCGTCCCCAAGTTCATGCCATTCTCCTGCCTCAGTCTCCCAAGTAGCTGGGACTACAGGTGCCCGCCACCATGCCCGGCTAACTTTTTGTATTTTTAGTAGAGACGGGGTTTCACCGTGTTAGTCAGGATGGTCTAGCTCTCCTGACCTCATGATCCACCCGCCTCAGTGTCCCAAAGTGCTGGGATTACGGGTGTGAGCCACCACGCCCGGCCACTGGTGGTCTATTTTAAGGAGACTTCCGTTAACGTTGTATACCTGACTTTTGCTTTCTTATAGACTTACTCCAAAGAAAGAGGTATTGAATGCAGAGAGAATTGGACAAGGACCCAATATACATGTGAAAACTCAGTGTGCTAGACAGGTGTTTATTTTAAGAAATATCTTCCTGGCAAGTATGTTGTGGGAATGAAGACTGGAAAGTAGAACTGAATGTTTCATAATTCGGAACCTGACTTTGAAGTCTAGAGTCAAATACGGTATAGTAGTAATTAATTTATCTAAAAAACACACAAAACGATGTGAACTTTAGTAGTGATACTGAGGCGAGAAATTAAAGAAAAATAAAATTAAAAAAAAAGAGAAATAAGCTTTCCTGTATTAGGCTGACTTGTCCCAGAGATAGCAACAGGCACAGCCTAGACCCAGGAAAAGTCTTGATAATATTATCTAATGTGCTCTGGAGACTCTCCCAGCACTCCCTCAACATAGGGAGAAGAAAAAACAAATTTTCCTTTGTTTTATGGAATGAGTTTATAGATTCTTGTTCTCTGTAACTAGTAACTTCAAGTATTCTGTTTTATCTAAGAAGTACAATGAAGGTCATGAGAAGCCCAAGCAGGCCTGAACTACCGCTGCCTGGGCACCACAGTAAAGGTTATGAGACAAACCAGTGCAAGGCTCTTTAGAGCAAAACCTAGATAATGGACATCTTGGTTGCTTGGCAATGGTCATATGTAATCCTGAGTTATAAACCTGACACAATTTAATTAATTGTTCTGCCTCCGTATCCTTTCTTTTGCATCACTATAACTGTAAGCCTGCTTCAAACTAGCCCACCCCTTTTGTGAAGTGTGTATAAAAGTCAAGTGCTGTCTTTGTTCTGGGCCCAGTCTTTGGACATTGAGTCTGCTCAGTCTGAGTGCATTCAATAATAAAGGTATCCTCCTGTATACACCCCAAGGTCTCTCTCTGGTCCTCAGGATCCCGCAACAATACCTAAGCATCAATAAAATTGCATCTACTTCCCCACAGTGGCAGCTTGCAAATGTGATGAGTTTTCACAAATGACACTGTGATAAATCTCTTTGTGGTTTGCTGGGCTCTCAGAAGATACAAGGGGAGAGGGCAACAAAGCAGACTGAATGAGGGTCAGAAACTCAGAGGAATTGCCAAAAAAAGTCATGACCAGGTTGGGCATGGTGGCTCACGCCTATAATCCCAGCACTTTGGGAGGCCTAGGCGGGTGGATCACCTGAGGTCAGGAGTTTGAGACCAGCCTGGCCAACATGGCAAAACCCTGTCTATTAAAAATACAAAAATTGGGCTGGGCACAGTGGCTCACACCTGTAATCCCAGCAATGTAGGAGGCTGAGGTGGGTGGATCATGAGGTCAAAGAGAATGAGACCATCCTGGCCAACACAGTGAAACCTCATCTCTACTAAAAATACAAAAATTAGCTGGGCATGGTGGCACGCACCTGTAGTCTCAGCTACTCAGGAGGCTGAGGCAGGAAAATCACTTGAAGCCGGGAGGTGGAGCTTGCAGTGAGCCAAGATCGTGCCACTGCACTCCAGCCTGGAGACAGAGTAAAACTCCATCTCAATAAATAAATACAAAAATTGGTCGGGTGCATTTGCTCACGCCCATAATCCCAGCACTTTGGGAGGCCGAGACAGGTGGATCATTTGAGGTCAGGAGTTTGAGACCAGCCTGGCCAACATGGTGAAACCCCATCTCTACTAAAAATACAAAAATTGGCTGGGTACAGTGGCATGTGCCTGTGGTCCCAGCTATTCGGGAGGCTGAGACCAAAGAATCACTTGGACCTGGGAGGCAGAGGTTGCAGTGAGCCGAGATCGTGCCACTGCACTCCAGTCTGGGCAACAGAGTGAGACTCCACCTCAAAAAAAAAAAAAAAATACAAAAATTAGCTGGGCATGGTGGTGGGTGCCTATAACCCCAGCTATTAGGGAGGCTGAAGCAGGAGAATCGCTTGAACCTGGGAGACAGAGGTTGCAGTGAGCCAAGATTGTGCCACTGTACTCCAGCCTGGGCGACAGAGCAAGACTCTGTCTCAAAAAAAAGGAAAGAAAACTCACGAGTAGAAGAGTAAGCAGAGGTTGACCATGATTATCAAGACTCCCTTTTCTGGCCATACCAGGAAAATCACGTGCTAAATAAGCAGTATACAGAAAATGCCTCAGCTAATGAATCATAAACCAACTTAGTTTGCCCCTTTGAATAACCTTCAAGCAAGCAAGAAGCAACATAAAAATAATTCCCAGTGTAAGAAAGGCCTTACTTTCCTCAATGTCAGCATCACGTCCTAATCATGGACCAGTGAAAGGAGCCTCCAGAATCTCCAAGAAGCTTTATTTAGCCTCAAGGAATAGGAACACTGTTTTACCTTGCTATGCCTGTTAACATAGTTCACCAAGGAGGGGAAAGTTAGCTGATACATTTTCGAATGATCTTCAGCAGGATTTTTGAGAGTTTTCTAGTGAATTCTAAGTTAATTTAAAAAAATTATTTCAAGAAATTTGGACTCTTTCTAGAGAAATAAGGGAATAAATTTTCAATAAATGCTTTATTTCTCTAGAGAGAATTTGTAAAGATTGTGTTTCAGTGACTTAAGTACCAAGTATACACCGCAGCTGGAATAATGGGAAAGATTCTCTATTACAGATTTCAGTAACTGAATAACTGGAAAGAAAATGTTACCAAAAAAGAAGTTGGGGCATAGGAAAAGAGGCTAAGAATATAAGTATTTCATTAAAACAACCAGATACCATTCATTAACTGTATTTTGTTCTCTGAAAGAAAGCAAAAGGCAGGCACTCAATAAATACATTTTATTCTCTAAAAGAAAGCTTATGATTTAATAATGTCTTTTTTTCTTTTTTGAAATGGAGACTCACTGTCACCCAGGCTGGAGTGCAGGATTACAGGTACCCACCACCACTCCCAGCTAATTTTCGTATTTTTAATAGAGAGAGGGTTTTATCATGTTGGTCAGGCTGGTTTCGAACTCCGGACCTCAAGCGATCCTCCCATCTTGGCCTCCCAAAGTGTTGGGATTACAGGCGTGAGCCACCATGCCCAGCCTAATAAAGTCATTTGTTAAGTTTTCTGATTAAAAATATTAGATGCTTATTGTTGAAATCTTGGGAAATACAAGGATAAATAATTACACCCAATTTCACTACCCAGACATGACTGCTGTTAATATTATAAAATTATCATTCAGCTGCTTAACCTTTCTGAGATTCTGTTTCCTTATTTATCAAATGGGGTTAATTACCAACCTCTGAGGGTTATTAAGGAAATTAAACAGATAACTCATATGAAAGATTAGTGTTCGGTACAGAGTAAGCACACAAAAAAGGTTAGCTGTCTTTGTATTTCAGTGCATGTATCCATTTTTATTTTATAAATCAAGGTCTAACTTATCTGTTGTTTGTCCTGATTCTTCCATTAAATATACTATAAACGTTTGCCTAGATAAATAAATATTCTTTACTTAATAGCTACATGGGTTATAGTCCATTTTATAGGTCTCAACTAGGTGCAATTTTACCCCCAGGGGACATTTTACAATGTCTAAAGACATTTTGTATTGTCACTACTGAGAAAAGGGAGCTACTACTGACATCTGCTTGGGAGACACTAAGGGTTCTAAACTTCTTGCAATGCGTAGGACAATCTCTCCCAAGACAAAGAATTCTCCAGCCCAAAATATCAAAAACACTGCAGTCAAGAAACTCCAGAATATATGAAGACATTTTTAAAACCAAGTCATTTGTATTAGACATTTCAATAAATTTTGTTATTATTGTAAGTAACACTGGAAACATAATTCTGGTAGTTACTGTTTGCTGAGACTATTCTGTAGTCTGTGTGATAATTTACTTTAAATTTCTTCCATATAAACATTTTGGAGACTGTGTGTGTGCATGTGTGTGTGTGTGCCTACACGCATGTGAGCTTGCCCTTGACAGCATAATGCACATTATCCTTAATCCACATCCTCTGGACAATTAATTAGCACTGAAATATCCTAAGAAGAATCAACATTTTAAGAGTACATTACTTGGTTCTTAAACTATTCTTATTGGTATCTCCACCAGAGGTTGTGTTAATTAGTGTAAGTGGCATTAACAATAATTTTCATTGATGTAATGACTGATGTTTGTAATAACTGAGTCATAAGGAGTAAGTTGTAAGACATAGTACTCTTAGATGCTGGAGGTGCAGTAATAAGTCAAGCCCAGGAATTCAATGCCATCAGTAAAGTATTTGAAGTCCGTGACAGATCCTGAAACATATTTTACTCTACACTCACTGGACCTACCTTCAGGCCATTGTCGTGTTAGCCTTTGAAGCAAAGTGCTGGTGCCTGGATATAAAAGAGACAGCCTCTCTGAGAGGCTTGTAGGTGGAATATATTCAAACTGGTTTTTTTGAGAAATATAAGATATATACCTAAAACGTTAAAACCATGATTTCCCTGACGTTGTTGTTAAACTACTTTGAAACATACACAAAGACACACACACAAATAAGTGAAACCCAAAAGACTGCTATTTAGAAACAGCTAGACATAGGATCTTGGCATCACACAGAATGTGGTTTGATCTATAATCTTCATAGATCTGTGACTTGGGACAAGTTCCTGTTCTGAGCCTCAGTTTTCTTCATAAAGTGAAGATCGTGGTGTTACCAACTTGAGTGTAGTCGTGATGATTAACTGAGACTATTAGAATGCTGGCACATTGTAAGCATGCTGTAAATGTTAGTGTTATTTGCATATCTTTCTATCCAACTCTACTTCATTCCTTATGACAAATTTATAGAAATGTGATTTATATGTATATGTATGTATAATGATGTTTCAATGTAGGTTCGTTGATTGTAAAAAAAATGTACCACTCTGGACTGGAATTTTTTTAAACTGAACCAGTTTTCAGGTTCAAATGGAAATTGTACGTCTGTGGAAATATCTAGAAAAAATTTAAACAAGAAAAGATAATACTATTCTTACCAAATATTAAATGCACACTGTATCTCATTTTATTATAAAGAGTTTGAAGCCACATGGATTTATGCATTACCTTGATTAATCTTTAAAGTCGTGTTCTTAGTTTACTTTTTCTTTTCACCCTAGAGGCATTGCAACATAGCATGATTTGGAATAGATGAAAGATATACCTCTTTCTCCTGTAGTATAATTTTGAACCTGGATCTATTATCCAGCAAATCATTTTGAGGATCTAGAAACCTACCAACAGGGCTTTTAAGTACCTCAGTTAGAAGACTGTTGAGTTGGATGAAAGACAGGCTGATGTGCCAAGCAAAGTGGTTTTCCACTAAATATATCCCATAGATGAGAGTTTTTTGACCCACCCACACTATTGACATTTTGGAAAACTTGGGGAAATCCTTTGTTGTTGAGGTCTGTCTTATGCAGTGCAACAAAGAATGTTTAGCAGCATCTCTGGCCATTAAACACTAGACACCAGTAGCAGGACTCCCCACTAACCCTGTCTCCCCCAATCCCACCCTCCAGTTGGGACAACCAAAATGCCTCCAGATATTGCCCAATTTCTCCTGGGGGAGAAAATCACCCCTGGCTGAGCACCACTGAACTAGACAAAAGGGAAGTCATGGAAGGGTTTGACCGAAAGAGACACAATCAAAATCTCAATATTATTTTTATCAATTGCATTTAGAAGCAATTTCAATGTTAATATGAGGGAAAGTGTGTAATAGTTTTTACAGAACTGGTGAAAAAAAGAGAAATCTTTGGGCAGATTTATCAGTCCAATATCAAAACACGCTCTAAAGATTTGTTATTTAAACTGGAATGCAAAAATTGATCAGGAGATCTAAGAAATGGAATAAAGAGTCCAGAAATAGATTAATGTTATTGAAAATGTGATGAAATAGGCACCCTCACACAATATAATGGTATCATAATATAATGGTGTAAATCAGTACAATTCTTGGGAAGGTAATTGTCTATATATATCAACTTAATATGTAGCAAGGTAATAAAATATTCATACTTCTGGGAACACATATACTTGTCAGAATATTGTGAAGTTGTTAACAATTATCTTTATGAAGAGTATGTAATAATATGCAAACACACCTATGTCACATTAAGTGAGTAAATATCCAGAATACAAAAAATGTATATTCAATGTGAGCACAATTATGTTAAAAACAATAATAAAAGTTCGGGAGGGTATGGAACAACATTTAAATTGCATTTCTCTGAGTGCTAAACATTGCATAGGTTACTTTTCTGCTTTTTGTTTCTCTTTAACATTTTTCCTATAAGCATGTGACAATTAAGAGGAAATTTTGTAAAAAAAAAAAAATCAAAATTTTACAAATTGAATGGAAAAACTTGAAACAGCAATCATTCAGTAAATGTTTTTCCCCTTCATTGACTGTTTCTCTTGTTGACAACTTACTGCCATAGTTTTCCTAGAGAGACATTTATTTTCTGTTGGGAAAATCCCCCACTTACTGGTTACTTATCCAGGAAATGTTAAAAATTGAAGTAACATATAACAAAGGTTTAAATTGACCTGATTTTGAGTCAGTACTTTGGGGCTGCTGGTGACATATTTTAATTTTAGACTTAATTTGTCTTCTTTTCCCTCACATGGATGAGATTGCATTCTAAGAGGAACTTTCTACTGGTTCTACTTATTGGTCATTGTCATTCCTGACAGTATTCATCATGAAATGGAGACATATTAGCTGCAGCTCAGGACAAGAAAGAATCTAAATTGAGATTTGTTCATTTGAAGTAAAGCCTATTATAGTTATAGTTATGACTTCAAATATTTCTTTATAAGGAACTCAACTCTACTCATCTACCTTGCCTTAGATTTAGAATGCAATTCCTTTTTTTGATTTGATGTTCACATTTTTCTTCAGCCCACGTAATTTATTTTATGGCTGGCATCTTCATTAGATTAATTTTTATCATTTACTCTCAGATACGTTAATACTTCACGTAATTTTATTATTTCCTGCCTTGAGTTAGTATGATGTATGCTTAATTAATGAAATATCCTACCTAAGCTAAATGACATTCATAGAGAATTGTAATAAAAGTACTAGAGACATGAAATATATTTAGTTATTTTTAGAAAATGAACCAAGATAAATTTTAGTCATGAATAGCAGTATTTTATATATACACCAAATCCTTAATAATACTGTCTAATTCCTATCACTGTTAAACACATCACTACGATGTCTCTTAATTAATGTAATAAATTATTGCTACTGGACTTCATAATCTCAAGAAGTTATTAGTGAGACAAAATTTGATGCCATAGTCCAACAGTCATAAATATCTATTGAGAAGTGCTTAGTAACTAAAATAACTAACTGGCAAAATATCTTTGCTTTTAGCTTTTCTATCTAAGTAGAAATATTCCCATTCTGGTGAGAATTCTAAAAATGTTAGATAAAGCCTATTTATAATGTTGTCATTAGAAGAAAGACTCACAATTAATAAGCTTTATGTATCAAATTTGCAGAGAAACACTACGCGTGAAAGTTGATTGGACCTACAAATTGATTCTATGGTACAATTAGGCACATTTTTGCTATCTGTTTTCATGGACCAAAAGAGTCATTTATTAATTTGCAAAAAGAAACTACAACTGTCAAGCCAATCAGAATGCTGTCTTATCAGTTAACATGTAAAAGTCTAACAGAAAACCAAATTATTATATCTATTTTAACCCCAAATACCAGCCCTTCAAGGGAGTGAGGTTTTAAGAGGCCAGTAAGTAATACTCTTTTCTTCCACTCTTGAGCTTGACATTCACTAAGAAATTAAATTATTGACAAAAGCTTTATTGGAGGATGAGGCTTGGAAGTGCAGCTACGACGATCTTTCTTACACTGCTGCAGCATTAAATTGTCACAAGGAAAACTGAGCAACTGAGTCCTCAGGGGCTGAACACGACCTTGGAAACTTGAGGTATTAGCAAATTTTAACTCACTGAGGTTGCTTTGTCAGATGGAATAGTATCAGACAAGTATAGTTATGCACTGCATAACTATGTTTGGGTCAATGGCAGATCACATATGCAATGGTGGTCCCATAAGATTAAAATGGAGCTAAAAAATTCCTATCACCTAGCAATACCTTGATGATCCTGACTCTGTTTAGGCCTAGGCTAATGTGTGTGCTTGTTTCTTCATTTTTAACAAGAAAGCTTAAAAAGTTAAAAAAAATTAAAAATTTTAAAAATAGAAAAAATGCCTTTAGAATAAGGATATAAAGAAAGAAAATATTTTATATAGCTGTACAATATGTTTGTGTTTTAAGCTAAATTTAAAAAAGATTAAAAGAGTCCAAAAGTTTAAAAAGATTAAGTTTATAAAGTATAAAATTTATAGTAAGCTACAGTCAATTTAGTGTTAAAGAATATATATTTTTCTACATTTAGTGTAGCCTAAGAGGAAGTGTTTATAAAGTCTTCAATAGTGTCTATTAATGTCCAAGCTTTCATATTCACTCACCACTCACACACTGAATCACCTAGAGCACGTTCCAGTCCTACCGCTCTATTTATGGTAAGTGCCCTGTATAGGTGCACCATTTTTATTTTTATATTAAACTTTTACTTTACCTTTTCTATATTTAAATATGTTTAGATGCACAAAAATTTACCATTGTGTTACAATTGCCTACAATATTCAGTAGAGTAGCATGCTGTAAAGGTTTGTAGCCTAGGTGTGTAGTAGGCTATGCCGTCTAGGTTTGTGTAAGTGCACTCTGTGATGTAAACACAATGACAAAATCACCCAAGGGCACACGTCTCATATCTCTGTTGTTAAGTGATACATAACTGTACGTCAAAATCTTAGTAGAACAAACCTGACTTGGTTCAAAAATTTTGTGTGCTGGGAAGGACATTGGCTTATAGGATTTTAATCATTAAGAAGGCATAACATATTTTAATATGTCTGCACCTAAGCAGAAAGTTTCAACACTGGAACAGAATAAAGAGTCAAGAAATGAAATGACTAAAACACAGTAAATTAATTTTTGGTCAAGGGATCAGATCAATTCAGTCGGAAAAAAAGAAAGTTTTTTTTTTACAAAACACTACTGGAACTGGATATTCATATGGAAGAAAATGAACTTCAATCCTTATCTAACTGGATACATAAAAATTAATTTGAGATTGATCATGGACCTAAACATAAAATACAAAGCTTCTAGAAAAAAAATTCCATATATTTGAAACACAGGATTAGGCAAACATTTCTTAGATAGGACACAAAACTCACCAACCATAAAACAAATTAAATTGGGCTTCATCAAAATTAAACAGTTGTCTTCATATAAGGACATCATTTTAAAATGATTATGCAAGCCATAGACTAGGAAAAATATTACAACACATACCTGGCATCTAATCTATAAACTAACACCCAGAGTAAAAAAGAACTTCTACAAATCAACAACAAAAAAGACAAGCAAATCGAATTATTTAAATAGGCAAAAACTTGAAGAGACACCACACAACAGAAGAAATACAAATCCTCAGTAAAGTCATGACAAAGTTGCTTAACATCATTAGTAATTTTTAAAAATTCCATTTGAAATCACAGCGAGACAGCATTTCACACTGACTAGAAGAGCTAACGTGAAAGAGGTTCATGACATTAAGTGATGGCTAAGGATATGGTGTAGCTAGAACTCTCAGTGAAAGTGTAAAAGGATACAACCACTTTAAAGAAATACCAGGAAATTTCGTATTAAGTTAAGCATGTACTAGCCATATAACCATATGACTCCTCTCTAGATGTTTATCAGAAATAATTGAAAACATACATTTACAAAAATAGTTATACAAAAACATTCAATAGTTTTACTCGTAATAGCATAAAGCCAAAAGCTGCTCAAACGTCCATCCATAAAAGAAGAGGTAAACAAATTTTATTAAATTTGTACTGTGGAATACTACTCACCAACAAAAAAGAAAATATCCAACTACTGGTATTCGTTTGCATCTCAGGAACATTATGTGGAGATAAAAAAGCTAGATACACACCAAAATATATAGTGTATGATTCCAGTTACATCCCATTCAAGAACAAGTTAAACTAATCTGTGATGATAAAGCAAAAAGTGATTTCCTTTGAAAGGGTTGATCATTGACTAGAAAGGGACCGGAAAGAACGTCCTCGTGTGATAAAAATATTTTATATTTTGTTTAGGATGTACTTACATGTGTGTATAAAATTGTCAAAACTCACTGAATTAAACATTGAAAACGGCTTTTTATGGTATGTAAATTTACCCCAATTTTAAAAATTGGTTAACCTGATATTATTACTCTTTTAACTATAAAACTTGCTATTATTTTTTGCCAAAATCTCTTGTGCATTTTGAACTTTTTAATGTAAATACCCTTTGTTCTATTTTCAGTTCTTTTATATAAAGACTTTATATTAAATCCACATTTAATTCAGAAACACTCTGATGCAAGCAGATTAAAGAGAATACGTCTTTTTGTGTCTCTTCCTTGGGAATGAGAAAACTTGCCCCAGAATCCACCCAGCAAATATCATTTAATTGGCCAGAACTGGATCATGTGCCCCATACCTGAACCGATCACTGGTGAGAGAATGGGCTGTCTTTAAACCAATCAGGAGCAAACCCTGGATCTGTAGGCAGGTCAGGTTCTCCTAAAGCACATAACTGTGTGAGGAAAGCAATTGAGATTCTGTATGAAAAGATTAAGAGAGGTATGGATGACATGGAAGCAACCAATGGTGCCCACTACAATAGGTGTTACTGTTAATATTAGTTTTGGAAAGTAAATGTTTATTTAACTTATTTAAGATTTATACCCCACTATCCTCTTACTTTCTACTGTAGACAACAGAAAGTAAGACAAACAGCGGTTTTATAATTTATTCTCTGCTGTGACTCCCCCAAGCTTGTTACAGGAAAATGAAAAATTATTAAAGTAAAAATCTGTTTTTATTGGGCATCAATGAACACTCCTAGTGCAGCAACTTCAGAGAATCTTTTGGTTCTAAAGATAAAAATTGTGTTTAGTTGTACATGTTTTCCTATTTACAAAGTAATATCAAATGACCAGCTGAAAAACATAATAGAAAAAAAGATATCAGCAGCAGCAACAAAAACCATAAAGTACCTGGGAATTAACAGAATATTCAAGAACACAGAACATGGAATTCACATAGAATGTTTTATATTTAAATACATATATATAACATATTTAAAATGATATACTATACAATATACAGTATTAAAGAATATATTAATAATGTCAATATACTCTAATTCTAACTCAAACTACAAATTCAATTCAATCCCAATCAAAAGTCCAGCTAGATTTATTTAGGAATTTTACTGACTCAATCTAACATTCATACGGAAGACAAAAGGTCTTTAGAAAAGAACAGCTAAGGGGACCAAGAGGACCAAGATGGCCGACTAGAAACAGTTGTGGTCACAGGCTCCCATCCAGACTAACGAAAACTGTGAGCGACCTGCACTGGCAACTAAGGTATGTAGGTTCTCTCACTGAACTCGGCGGTGGGCGAATGGAGAGCAAAGAAAGGCAGGGTGGAGCCATGGTTCACGCGAGAGCTGCATAAGACAAGGGCAGCTCACAACGCCAACCAAGGGAGGTGGTGAGTGATTGCGCTACTCCGCCTGGGAAACCATGTTTTTTCCACAGATCTGCAACCCATGGATCAGGAGATCCCCTCGTGAGCCCACGCCACCAGGGCCTTGGGTCCCAAGCACAGAATTGTACAGATTCTCAGCAGCCGCTGGACTGGAGTTCACCTAAGAGGACTGAGCTCCTGGAGGGAGGGGCGGCAGCCAACACTGCAGCTCCAGTCAGCCGTTTTCCCCTGCCAGTGTCTGGAAGATTGGGCAGTTTGGACCCAGGAGAAATTCCCCACAGTGCAGCACAAAGGCTATGGAAATCATGGCCAGACTGCCTCTTTAGGCCAGACCCATACCTCCTTACCAGGCAGGGCCTCCCTGCTGGAATTTCAGCATCTCCAGCCAAGGGTTTAAGGACAGAACTCTGATCTTCCTGGAACAGAGCCTCTTGTGGAAGGAGTAACCATAGTCTCTGCAGATCAACTGACTCAGTCTTTCCCCCTGCTGGCTCTGAGGAATCCAGGCAGTCCAGAAGAGTGGGATTCCCACCAGCACAGTGCACCTGCTCGTCCAACGGGCAGCCAGAGTTCTTCCTTAAACGGATCCTGGATCCCATGCCTCCTGACTGGATGAGACCCCTCCAGTATAGGTTGCCAGACACTTTATAGAGGAGCGTTCCCACTGGCTCAGGTTGGTGCCTCTCTGGGTGGGAGCTCCCAGAGGAAGGAGCAGGCAGCCATATTTGCTGTTCTGCAGCCTCCACTGACATCTCCAGGGAAGAGAGGGACCCAGGTGAATAGGGTCTGGAGTGGACCTCCAGCAAACCACAGCAGCCCTACTGAACAGGGGACTGACAGTTAAAAGAAAAACAAACAGAAAGCAACAACAACAACATCAAACTCACAAAGATGAGAAAGAATCAACAAAGAAACGCTGAAAACTCAAAAAGCCAGAGTGCCTCTTCTCCTCCAAATGATCTCAACACCTCTCCAGCAAGAGCACAGAATTGGGCGACTACATTTGCATGGGTTCCTTTATCTTTATCTGGATTGATCTCTCCTCCCTTCTCTACTTTGCAACTGTCAACCCTTCAAGACTCAGTTTAAGAGAAATCAATTGCCTATTTTATAAAGCCTGTTCTAAGCCTCCCAGGAGGTGGAATGAGTCACAAAATCATTTCAGCTCTGTAGCATCTCAAAACATTCACTCACTCAGCACTACATGTATTTTAGATGAGATGTGTACATGCATACACGCAAGCTAGATGGGGACAGGGATATCATTTTATTTACCCTGTTATCCCTAGGACTTAGCACACTAATAATGCACTTCAAAATGGTAGGAAATATAATGAAGGTTGTAGAATCATAAAATCTAGCCCAATCTTATTCTGGCTGAATTCCTTCCACAGTTCCACAATTCTTCCAGTATATCTGTCTACTGGGAGTGTGGGAATGGAGTTTGAAAACCATGTGAGTATTTAACTCTATGTATGAGAAAACTTAGGAATCAAACAGAAACTATATAAACTTGAGGTTTAATATATTTTTAGGCCGGGTGCGGTGGCTCAAGCCTGTAATCCCAGCACTTTGGGAGGCCGAGACGGGCGGATCACGAGGTCAGGAGATCGAGACCATCCTAGCTAACACGGTGAAACCCCGTCTCTACTAAAAAATACAAAAAACTAGCCGGGCGAGGTGGCGGGCGCCTGTAGTCCCAGCTACTTGGGAGGCTGAGGCAGGAGCGTAAACCCGGGAGGCGGAGCTTGCAGTGAGCTGAGATCCGGCCACTGCACTCCAGCCCAGGCGACAGAGCAAGACTCCGTCTCAAAAAAAAAGATATTTTTACACATTTTTATGTAAAAAGTAACTCATACCAGTTGTAGAAAATATAAAATCATAAAACACAACTCTAAGCACATCACCTCACTTTAGCATCAATATATACCTCCCAGTCATTTTAACAGCTACTGTTAAGCCACTAAAAGATAGTAAAAAGGAGTAATAGTTTCTTTAATAGTAAAATATTTTAGTTAATATGATATGTTAAAAAGAAAACAAGAAAAAGGTAATTGTGAATTCATACAGCACCTGAAACAGATGAGGACAGTTCAATTTAAGTCGGCAAGAAAAGTATTGAGCAGTTACTAAAGACAAGACAAATATGATAGTAATCGGACTACCTTTGTAAACTCAGAATCCTCAACTTTCAAATAGTGATCAAGAGATAATTCCAGGCCTGGCACAGTGGTTCATGCCTGTAATTCCAGCACTTTGGAAGGCTGCGGGAGGAGGGTCACTCCTAGGAGTTTGAAACTAGCCTGGGCAACATAATGGGATGCCATCTTTAAGACAGAGAGAGAGAGAGAATTCAATTCATTCTTTCTTTCTTTCATCCATTATCAAAAGACTATGACTTGGTACAGTATCATATACTGGTTAGCCCTTAATAGATTAAAAAGAACTGCAGAATTCTTTTTCACCTTACTGAACAGGTTCACCTAACACAAAACTTCTAATTGCCTACTGAGTAGACAAATTAAGCATGATCCCTCCCCTGGGTGACTTTATATGATAATCCCTTGTCAACCTCTAGGATGTACATTCTTAAAAAATCTTATTTTTGTCAAACTCTAGATTAACATAAATCAAGGTCTCATATAAAATAGGTCTCATATAAAATGATTTAAATAGCATTAAACATATTTTTTAAAAAAATAAAATGATCTGCTTCCAAAACAAATCATATTCATGACATTAAACTCACTTGTTTTAGATAATCCTCATGAATTACCTTCTTCTATTGTTCAGGATACATTGATATGCTATCATTTTGCTAAGACAAAATCAATTTCCTCACAATTTTAATGTCTTGCAGGTCTTTTAGGTCTTGGTATTTTTTAACTGAACTTACTGGCTTGAAATATACTTTTGTTAACAGTTGCATTCTTTCTGATTTTGTTTCAACATGCTCCTGTAACACTTGCTTTGCCATAAATGATCAAAATGCTTGAGAGTACAGTTCTTCTAATCGTGTGTCCACAGATTGAGGGAGTGGAGAGCACATGTGCACACACACACACGCAGAGACACACACACACACATTCTCTCTCTTTACTTTCCTCATAAACACAAAACTTTGATGTCCAAGAGAGGGAGCTAAATTTACATTCTTTAATGAGACTTAACTGAATAACTTATTTAATTTTAATCAGGCTTGTTTATAGATACGAGACTCTATTATCCCTATATAAGAAAAATTGTCCAAAACATGGCACAGGATAAAACCCTATTTTGTAATGTTATTCAAGACTTATCTCTGGGAAGAAATTAGACTTCCTGATAAAATGCGTAACGATTTCTGGTGAGGTTCAATGGGTTTAGGACTTGTTCTGAGAAACCAGTAATCTACCCTCCCAGCAGACTCTCACTCAGTGACTGTTAAGAAATATTAAATTTTTATTCCAACAAAGATGAGCTAACCATTCTCTTTTCCATAAAATGTCCTTACTAAGATAAGTGCTTATATTGGGTCTATGTTTGGGTATAGGTTTGGGTCTTCCACATCATCATTAAAAGTTTGTAATGAGAGAAGCAATCAGTCAGTTTCATTCTGTGAAGATCATACCCCATCTTTATAACAGTGCTCTGTTTAAAACAAAAGGGAACAATTTTGTTTGTTGGAAATGCATGTTTGGGCTTGCAAATCTTTAGTGAAATAAATTCTCCACAGAAAATGTTTATCAGATTAGCTATAACAGAAAGTGTTTAAAATGGAATTTCATGTTTACCATTTGTTTTGAATTCTAAAAGGTGATGTTTTTACTATAATAGGAAGTACTTATGTGGAATACTGTCTAATTTTTACCATCTGAAGTCTGTTCTTGAAAAGTATCTCATCATCTCGGGTCACTTCAGTCTGACAGTCTAATCATGGAATCAACTATCTGTGATATTAGCTGATAGCTCATTCTTGTTTGCCTCATATCTTGGTTTAAAAACATTCACTGAATCCCATGAAGACATCTTCTTAAGGTAAAGTAGAATGAGAATCACCTAATTAAATCAATGAGTGAACTGCAATTTTTGTCAAAATCAGTCTTGGTCTAGCAGCCAAGTTTTTTCCATCAGGGAAAATGATTTCCACTCTACCCTGAATTTAGGACAAACTCCACAAAACTGGAGTTCCATGAACTATTAATTTAATAGATAAGAACTAATTCCCATATGTTTCATGCTATTTAAAATGAAAGATTTATTTGCCTCTAAGCCACACTCAAAAAGCTTCACATGGCAAAAGCCTCTTTAGCATAAATGAACTGAGAAAATTACATGAAAGTCAATTTTCTTCCCTACTTGGAAATGTTTGACTTCTGGGATGAAGAAATTATTATAATTTCCTATAAAATTAGAGGTTCAACTATATGAGTGTAAGCACCTATAAATATATCTTAATGGAAACATGGAAATTTATTGCTGGCATCCTCTACTTCCATATTAGAAAACCAAAAGACTCCTAACTCTATCCTATATTTTATGAAACAAGCTACGTGGGCTCCATGGTCTATATTTGGAACAAAACATCAGAGTAATAAATGCAATCTGGGATGAGTTGTAAAATTACACTAGATGTGCTTGAATTGCACAATTAAAAGCGATATTAGCTTTTTGATTTGATCGTTGGACTTCAGGCCAAGAGTTGTTTTATTCCCAAGAGATCCTTTAATATTAGGAAAGACCTGCAGGATGCATTAGAGACAACTGGCAAAACCAAATTTCTATAAGCTAGGTAGGTATTACCTGACAGTTGATCCCATGGGTTGTGGTATGAGGTAGACCTCAATTCAAAGAGTGACTATGTCACTTACCAGCAGATACTTAAACCCCCCTAAGTCTCAGTGTCCCCCTCGTGAAATGGGATTAAAAGTAGTACCTATATAAGAATATATAGGTAATATTTTATTTCTTTCTAGAAACTAAATAGTGCCAGTGTCTACTTTCACTTACCACGTATCAAAGTGTCTTTAATATAGTAAATACTCAAGAAATAGAAGTGATTATCAAAATCATTAGTATTGGTAGTAGTAGTAGTAATAGTAGGAGCAGCAGCAGTAGTAGTAAGAATTACCAACTTAAGCCCATTGGTTACAAAACACAGTCTATGAAGCTAGAGTTCCAGGATTTAAATATACCCTCTACTGCTTCCTAGTGATCTTGGATTAGTTACAAAACCTCTCTGCTGTCAATTTTCTTATCTGTAAAATGGAAATGATGATGGTGCTTACCTCATAAGGTTTTCATAATGATTAAATTAACACATGAAAAGTATTTAGAACACTGTCTGGCACAAAGAAAGCACTATGTAAATGTCAACCACTGCTATTAGTAGTAGAAACCTTGAGTTAGAAAAATGCTCTTGAGTTAGAAACCTTGTAGTATGTAGAAACCTTGAGTCAGAAAAATTCAAGATTAGATACAAATTAATCTACATGGCCCTGAACTAAGCAAGAAAAATCATCCATGTTCCATTTTCTGGGAAATTCATAGCCTGAAAGTGACACTTGAAGACTGTTATTCCTGACCATGTACAGTGAGCCAAGAGGACAGGAACAAATGTGATGGTGTGAGGGAGGGAGCCTCCCACCATTTTATCCCAATTTCATAATCACAGTTCCCTCCCAAATAAACCAAAAGCTTCCACAAGCTTCCTCCTTTGCTATCCTGATTTTATCTAGGAATTGAACTATTAGCATCATCCTGTTATTTTGCAAGGTAAGACACCATCATCAGACCTGCCACCATGCATCCTATAAGAGCATGAATCTAAGAACAAACACCCTCTCTCCCACCCTGTCCCATGCCTGTGAAAGCCCTGTTGGGTAGATGAGAAAGTATCAAAATACCTTCCTATCCTCTCCCAGAAAAATTATAGTTAACTTTACCATCTTAGAATGATATTAAATTAAATTAAATTACATGTAATTTACCAGGCCACCCAGGCCAGATAGAATAACTCATGAGACTTTTCTGGAAATATGTGAATAAAAACTTGGAGAATAACCCCAAATCCTTCAAATTTGTGCTGGGTACAATCATTCCAATGCTTACCCACCTCCATTAAATCAGTCATCTCTTCTTTTTTCATCTCAATTGTCTCCACCCTAGTGCCAAACCCATCATTTCACCCCAGTGAATCATTTGAAGACTACTTGACCACTGCAACAGCATTTCTCCCCACTGCAGCCAAAATAATTTATAAATATTCAAATATGGTTGCACCAACAACCTGATGCAATTTCTTCAATGATTGCTCATTGCCTTTAAGACAAAGTCGGGGCCGGGCATGGTGGTTCATGCCTGTAATCCCAGCACTTTGGGAGGCGGAAGCGGGTGGAGCACGAGGTCAGGAGATGGAGACCACCCTGGCTAACATGGTGAAACGCTCTGTCTACTAAAAATACAAAAAACTAGCCGGGCGTGGTGGCACATGCCTATAGTCCCTGCTACTCAGGAGGCTGAGGCAGGAGAATGGCGTGAACCCGGGAGGCAGAGCTTGCAGTGAGCTGAGATCGCACCACTGCACTCCAGCCTGGACCACAGAGCGAGACTCCGTCTCAAAAAAAAAAAAAAAAAAAAAGACAAAGGCTTGGCCTTGGCGGTGGCTGGTGGCTCACACCTGTAATCACAGCACTTTGAAAAGCCAAGGCGGGCAGATCACCTGAGCTCAGGAGTTCGAGACCAGTCTGACCAACATGGAGAAACCCCATCTCTATTAAAAATCCAAAAAAAATTATGCAGGCATTGTGGCACATGTCTGTAATCCCAGCTACATGGGAGGCTAAGGCAGGAGAATCGCTTGAACCCAGGAGGTAGAGGCTGTGGTAAGCCGAGTCATGCCCTTACATTCCAACCTGGACAATAAGAGGGAAACTCCATCTCAAAAAAAAAAAAAAAAACAAGAAACAAACAAACAAAAAAAAAGGTAAAGTTTCAAATTCTTCATATGCTTTACAAGACCGCTCACATGTGGGTGGTGGGGAGACAAGCAGAATGAGTTCTGGTTGGATGGATTCCATCACCATGTGCAAATGTGCAAACTTATCTAACTACATTAACACATTGTATTAGTCAGGGTTCTCTAGAGGGACAGAACTGATAAGATATAAATAGATAGATAGATAGATAGACTCCCATCTATATATATTTTATATACATACATATATGAGTTTATTAAGTAGTATTAACTCACACAATCACAAGGTCCCACAATAAGCTAGGGAGAAAGGAAGCCAGTCCAAGTCCCAAGGCTGAAGAACTTGTGGTCTGGTGTTCAAGGGCAGGAAGCATCCAGCACAGGAGAAAGATGTAGGGCTGGGAGGCTAAGCCAGTCTAGTCTTTTCACATTCTTCTGCCTGTTTTTATCCTAGCCATGCTGGCAGCTGATTAGATTGTGCCCACCCAAGTTAAGGGTGGGTCTGCCTTTCCCAGCCCACTGACTCAAATGTTAATCTTCTTTGGCAACACCCTCACAGACACACCCAGGATCAATACTTTGCATCCTTCAATCCAATCAAGTTAACACTGAGTATTAACCATCACACATACACTACTCAAACTTGTAAGAAGTGAATTTAGCAATTAGAGTACCCAAGATATATTAGGCCTTTAATAAAATATGCCTACCAGTGTTGTTGTCATTATCATGATCTTCATTATCATTGTTTTCATAATATAAAGAGCGTTTTAGTTTTCCTAATTTCTGTAAACTGAATGTCTCCAGCTCCCATTACATGTTGCTATGTAACAAACTGCCCTAAAATATAGTTGCATTTAAAAATCAGTCTGTTATGCTCACAATTCTCTGTATACAAAATGTGGTTGGAGGAAAATGGATGTGGCTCATGTCTGCTCCAAAATATCTGGGCCCTCATCTAGGGTAGCACAAATGGCTGAAGAAGGATGAGGTGACTAAATTGGGGCCATATGACAGTGGTCTTGATTTTTCTCCTTACGGCATCTGCTGAGGCTGGAATGTCCAAAATGTCTTTTTTGCTCACATTCCCTGTTCATTGACTGGAATGGCTGGAATAGCTAGGGGCTGACCTACATCACTCTCTCTCCATATGGTTTTACTATATAACTAGTTTGAGTGTCTTTACGTAATGGTGGTTCATAGTAGTTAAACTTTTTAGATAGTGATTGACTTTACTTGGAGCATTCTAAGAGGCCCCATAGGATGCTGAAAAGTTTGTTATGATCTGCCTTGGAAGTCTCAAAACATCAATTCCACTGCACTCTTTGCCAGACCAGATTTAAAGGAAGGGGAGAAGTAGACTCTACCTGTTGATAGAGAAATGGTACGTGTAGGGTAGAAGGAATTGATGGTGACCATTCTTGCATTCAGTCTGCTACAGCTCCTCACTGCCTCTCTGGCCCTAACAATCCCTTCCCTTCTGACCTCTGGATAGCACGTATTTAAACATCCAGATTTGAAAGTACTACACTTTTCAGTCACATTACAGAACCACATTAATTGTGATAGCTAAGGCTGGGCGCAGTGGCTCACACCTGTAATTCCAGTGCTTTGAGAGGCCGAGGTGGGCAGATCAGGAAGTCAGGAGTTTGAGACCAGCCTGGCCAACATAGTGAAAACTCATCTCAACTAAAAATACAAAAATTAGTTGGGTGTAGTGGCATGCACCTATAGATCCATCTACTTGGGAGACTGAGGCAGGAGAATCGCTTGAACCAGGGAGGCAGAGGTTGCCATGAGCTGAGACCACACTATCGCACTCCAGCCTGGGTGACAGGGTGAGACTCTGTCTCAAAAAAAAAAAAGAAAAGACAAAAGAAAACAGTGATAGCTAACATTAACAGAGCAGCAACTCTGTACCAGGCACTATCCTCAGTTCTTTACATGAAAGAATTCATTTAATTCTCTCAACAATCTTATATTTTTATTATGGCATTTTTTAGAGACAATAAAAATGAAGCACACAGAAGTTAACTAACCTTCCACACAACTAGTCAGTGATATTGCTAGGATTGAAACTCAGGCAACATTGCTTCAAAGTCATCTCTCCTAACCACTACGCTGTATTATAAAGATAGTGCCTTTTCATCCATTCATTCCACATCTGTTGAGTACCTGCAGTTGTTCTAGAACATGGGGGATGTAGCAGCAAGTATAAAATAAAAGGTCGCCATCATCATAGAGATAATTTGCTAGTATGTGCACAGGGGGAAGGGAGATCAGACAATAAACATGTAAATAAGAGAATGCGTAGTGTATCAGATGGTAATAAGTCTATCCTAATTTCCTTGAACACAGTAAGGAGTATCTAGGGTAAAAATGGTAGTTACTGTATTCAAAAGAGCAGTTAGGAAAGGCTGATTTGATAACGTAACATTTGAGCAGGACCTGAAGAGAGTGAGTTAGTGAGCCTTGTAGATACCCGGACGAAAAGCCTCCTGAGTAGATGGGACAGCAAGTGCAAGAACAATGAGGCCGGGCGCGGTGGCTCAAGCCTGTAATCCCAGCACTTTGGGAGGCCGAGACGGGCGGATCACGAGGTCAGGAGATCGAGACCATCCTGGCTAACACGGTGAAACCCCGTCTCTACTAAAAAATACAAAAAAGTAGCCGGGCAAGGTGGCGGGCGCCTGTAGTCCCAGCTACTCGGGAGGCTGAGGCAGGAGAATGGCCTAAACCTGGGAGGCGGAGCTTGCAGTGAGCTGAGATCCGGCCACTGCACTCCAGGCTGGGACAGAACGAGACTCCATCCCAAAAAAAAAAAAAAAAAAGAACAATGAGTGTTATGTTCCGGGAACAATGGAATAGGAGCACGGAGCCAAGTTAGCTTGCATGGAATGAATCCAAGAAGACATTTATGTTCCTCTAGATCATTGTCATGCTGGACAAGTTTAAAGAGCTTCATTACTAATCCACGTTGGATTCCATTGTGGGTCTTATCCTTCCACACTTGCTCTCCTGTAGCAATTCCTTTTTCAAAAAATTAATTTAGTTGTATGTCTGTAAAATTATTTACAAAGTGTAAACAACCCAGATCATAGCCACAAATAGGTATAAAAGCTGCAAAGTAACTTATCCACCCAACCCCTATGATGTTTTGGAGCCAATGAGAATTGAAAGGTGAGGCTGAGCTCTTCCATTCTCTGAATGAAGATATCCAGGCTTCTTAACTTGAAGAATTCCCCAAACTAACTTTGCCTCTTTTTGTATCTCATAGGAAATCCTAATAATCATATATCATTTCCTTTCTAAATGTTTTTTGACCCTGTACTTTCCTGGTTCTCCTCTTTCCTCACTGATTTCTTCTTCTTTGCCTTCTCTTTATTGTCAGGTGTTCTAATAGGTAGTGTCTGCCAAGGCTCCCATTTTGGCAAGCAGCTCTTCTCTTGATTTACCCATTTAGCCATTTCATCCACTCCCCGGACAGATGATTTCCAAACTTACAACTTTACCTGTGTCCTCTCACATGGATTCTGATTTCATATTTTCTATTACATAGAGGATATCTTTTTTGGTTGTTTAGTTGTCAGACTCAAATATAACATTGAAGGCCCCTTTTTAGCTCTAAAATGCAAAAAGAAAATTCCTATTACCAATAAACTTTGACCACTTTTCCAAGTAGCCATGCCATCAATGGAACAACTCTTCCACCTCCACGTATTCCTTCCAATCCCTAGCGTATCCCAGTATACGCTTATAATTACAAAGAAATAATTTTTGCAATTTTGTGGGGTTTTTATTGAGATAAAATATACATATAAAACTTACTATTCTTACCATTTTTAAATGTACAATTAAGCAGTAACGGCTCTATTTATATTCTTTTTTCGTCTTCAAACCCTTCTCCCTTATACCTTTCCTGGCCTTTGGTAACCAACAATCTTCTATCTTTATGAAATCCACTCTTTTAGTTCTCATGTATGAGTGACGGCATGTAATACTTGTCCTTCCTGGCTTGGCTTATTTCACTTAACATAATGGCCTCTAGCTCCATCCATGTTGCTGCGAATGGCAGGATTTCATTGTTTGTTATGGCTGCATAATATTCAATTATGTGTATGTTGTACATTTTCTTTACCCATTCATCCATTGATTGGCACTTAGGTTGATTCCATATTTTGGCTATTGTGAATAGTGCTGCAATTAATGTGGGAATGCAGATATCTCTTTGATATATTGATCTCCTTTCTCTTGGATATATACTCAGTATTGGAATTGCTGGCAGTTCTGTTTTTAGTTTTTTATAGAAGTTCCATACTGTTGTCTATATTGGCTGTACTATTTTACATTCCCACCAACAGTGTACAAGGGTTTCCCTTTCTCCACATCTTTACCAACATTTGTTATTGCCTTTTTGATACAATCCATTTTAACTGGAAAGAGATGATATCTCATTGCGATTTTGATTCATACTTCTCTGATGGTTAGTGTTGCTGTATTAATTCATTTTCATTCTGCTGATAAAGACATACCCAAAGCTGGAAACAAAAAGAGGTTTAACTGGACTTACACTTCCACATGGTTGGGGAGGCCTCAGAATGATGGCAGGAGGCAAAAGACACTTCTTACATGGTGGCAGCAAGAGAAAAATGAGGAAGAAGCAAAAGCAGAAACCCCTGATAAACCCATCAGATCTCGTGAGACTTATTCACTATCATGAGAATAGCATGGGAAAGACCAGCCCCCATGATTCAATTACCTCCCCCTGGGTCCCTCCCAAAATGTGTGAAACTTCTGGGAGATAAAATTCAAGTTGAGATTTTGGTGGGGACACAGCCAGACCGTATCATTCCACCCCTGGCCTCTCCAAATCTCATGTCCTCACATTTCAAAACCAATTATGCCTTCTCAACAGTCCCCCAAAGTCTTAACTCACTTCAGCATTAACTTTTGGGTCCACAGTCCAAAGTCTCATCTGAGACAAGACAAGGCAAGTCCCTTTCACCTATAAGCCTATAAAATCAAAAACAAACTAGTTACTTCCTAGATACAATGGGGGTACAGGTATTGGGTAAATATAGCCATTCCAAATGGGAGAAATTGGCCAAAACAAAGGGGTTCCAGGGCCCATACAAGTCTGAAATCCAGGAGGGCAGTCAAATTTTAAAGCTCCAAAATGATCTCCTTTGACTGTAGGTTTCACATCCAAGTCACACTGACACAAGAGGTGGGTGGTCCCATGGTCTTGGGCAGCTCCACCACTATGGCTTTGCAGGGTACAGCCTCCCTCCTGGCTGCTTTCATGGGATGGTATTGAGTGTCTGTAGCTTTTCCAGGTACATGGTGCAAGCTGTCAGTGGATCTACCGTTCTGGGGTCTGGATGATGGTGACCCTCTTCTCACAGCTCCTCTAGGCAGTGCCCCAGTAGGGACTCTGTGTGGGGGCTCCAACCCCACATTTCCCTTCTGCACTGCCCTAGCAGAGGTTCTCCATGAGGGCCCCACCCCTGCAGCAAACTTTTGCCTGGGCATCTAGGCTTTTCCATACATCTTCTGAAATCTAGGCAGAGGTTTCCAAACCTCAATTCTTGACTTCTGTGCACCCACAGGCTCAACACCATGTGGAGGCTGCCAAGGTTTGGGACTTCCACCCTCTGAAGACACAGCCCAAGCTGTACATTGGCCTCTTTCAGCCATGGCTAGAGCAGCTGGGACACAGGGCACCAAGTCCCTAGGCTGCACGCAGCATGGGGACCCTGGGCCCAGCCCACAAAACCACTGTTTTCTCCTAGGTTTCAGGGCCTGTGATGGGAGAGACTGCCGTGAAGGTCTGTGACATGACCTGGAGACATTTTCCCCCACAGTCATGGGGATTAACTTTAGGCTCCTTGCTACTTATGCAAATTTCTGTAGCTGGCTTGAATTTCTTGCCAGAAAATGGGTTTTTCTTTTCTATCACATTATCAGGCTGGAAATTTTCCAAACTTTTATGTTCTGTTTCCTTTTTAAAACTGAATGCTTTTAACAGCACCCAAGTGACGTCTTGAATGCTTTGCTGCTTAGAAATTTTTTCTGCCAGATACCCTAAATCATCTTTCTCAAGTTCAAAGTTCCACAAAACTCTTGGGCAGGGGCAAAAACGCCGCCGGTCTCTTTGCTAAAATACAATAGAAATCACCTTTGCTCCAGTTCCCAACAAGTTCCTCATCTCCATTTGAGACCACCTCAGCCTGGACTGTATAGTTCATATCACTATCAGTATTTTCATCAAAGCCATTCAACAAGTCTCTAGGAAGTTCCAAACTTTCCCACATTTTCCTGTCTTTTTCTGAGCCCTACAAACTGTTCCAACCTCTGCCTGTTACCCAGTTCCACAGTCGCTTCTACATTTTTGGGTATATTTTCAGCAATGCCCCACTCTACTGGTACCAATTTACTATATTAGTTCATTTTCATACTGCTGATAAAGACATACCCAAAACTGGAAACAAAAAGAGGTTTAATTGGACTTACAGTTCCACATGGCTAGGAGGCCTCAGAATCACGGAGGGAGTGAAAGGCACTTTTTACATAGTGGTAGCAAGAGAAAAATGAAGAAGCAAAAGCAGAAACCCCTGATAAACCCATCAGTTCTTGTGAGACTTACTCACTATCATGAGAATAGCATGGGAAAGACCGGCTCCCATGATTCAATTACCTCCCCCCTGGGTCTTTTTGGTCCCTCCCACAACACATAGGACTTCTGGGAGACACAATTCAAGTTGAGATTTTGGTGGGGACACAGCCAAACCATATCAAGTGCTGAATATTTTTTCATATAACTGTTGGCCATTTGTATGTCTTCTTTTGAGAAACATCAATACCAATCTTTTGCCCATTTTTAATCAGATTAATTTTTTGCTATTAAATAGTTTGAGCTTCTTATATATTCTGGTTATTAATCCCTTCTCAGAAGGATAGTGTGCAAATATTTTTTCCCATTCTGCAAGTTGTCTCTTCACTTTGTTGATTGTTTCCTCTGCTGTGCAGAAGCTTTGTGGCTTGATGTAATCCCATTCGTCTATTTTTGCTTTGGTTACTTGTGCTTTTGAGATCTTATGGAGTAAATCTTTGCTCAGACCAATGTCCTGGAGATCTTCCCCCAATGTTTCCTTCTAGTAGTTTCATAGTTTTAGGTCTTAGATTTAAGTATTTAATCCGTATTGATTGAATATTTGTATACGGTGAGAGATAGAGGTCTAGTTTAATTCTTCTGCATAGAGATATCCAGTTTTCTAGCACTGCTTATTGAAAAGACTGTCCCTTCTCCATTTTATTTCTTGGTGCCTTTGTCAAAGATGAGTTGGCTGTAAATGTGTGTACGTATATCTGGATTCTCTATTCTGTTCAGTTGTCCTATGTATCTGTTTTTATTTGAGTACCATGATGTTTCAGCTACTATAATTTTATAGTAAGTTTTCAAATCAGGTAGTGTGATACCTTCAGTTTTGTTCTTTTCGCTCAGTATTACTTTGGCTATTCAGAGTCTTTTGTGGTTCCATATACATTTCAGAATTTTTTTTTCTGTCTCGGTGAAGAATGTCATGATATTTTAATATGGATTGCATTGAATCTGTGCATTGCTTTGGATATTATTGTCAGTTTAACAATATTAATTATAATATCAATTTGATTTCTTTTCAGAGGTTTATAGTTTTCCTTGTATTGACCTTGCACTTCTTTGGTTAGATTGATTCCTAGGTATTTTATATTTTCTGTAGCTATTGTAAATGCAATTATCTTCTTGATATCTTTTTCAGATTGTTTACTGTTTGTATATATAAATGCTACTGATTTTTATATGTTAATTTTGTATCCTGTAAGTTTACTGAAAAAAAATTTTTTTTTTGCCTAGTCATTCCAGTCAAGACTTGCAGTATTATGCTGAAAAAAAGTAGTGAAAGTGGGCATCCTGGTGTTGTTCCAGTCCTTAGAGGAAAGGCCTTCAATATTTCCCTATTCAGTACAATGTTAGTCATGGGTTTGTCATATATGACCTTTATTATTTTAAGATGTGTTCCTTTTATACCCATTCTGATTAGGAGTTTCATCATAAAGAATGATGAATTTTAGCAAATGCTTTTTTGGCATCTATTGAAATAACCATATGGTTTTTGTTCTTGATTCTGTGACTGTGATGTATCACACTTACTAGTTTGCATATGCTGAGCTATCCTTGCATCCCTGGAATGAATACCACTTGATCATGATGAATGATCTTTTTCATTGTTGTTGAAATTGATTTGCTAGTATTTTGTTCAGGATTTTGTACATTTATGTTCATCAGTGATATTGGCCTGTAATTTTATTTTATTTTTTCTTCTTGTGTCCTTGTCTGGTTTTGGTTTCAGTATAATGCTGGCCTCATAGAATGAGTCTGGAAGTGTTCCTTCGTCTTCAGTTTTTTTTAAGAGTTTGAGTAGAATTGGTATTCGTTTATTATCTTTAAATGTTTGGCAGAATTCAGCAGTGAAGCCATCAAGTCTAGAAATTTTTTATTGATGGAAGGTTTTTTATTATGCCTTTGATCTTATTACTCAATACTGGTTTGTTGCAGTTTTCTATTTCTTCATAGTTCAATATTCATCAATTGTACATATCCAGAAATTTGCCCCTTTCTTCTAGGTTTTCCAGTTTGTTGGTGTATAGTTTTCCATAATACTGTCTAAAGATTCTTCATATTTCTGAAGTCTCATTTATTGTGTCTCCCTTTTCATTACTGAATTTATTTCTTTGGGTCTTCTTTTTATCTCAGTCTAGCTAAAGGTTAGTCAATTTTATTTTCAAAAACTAACTTCTTGTTTCATTTATCTTCTGTATTTTTGTCTCAATTTTATTTATTTTGGCTCTGATCATCATTATTTATTTCCTTCTACTGATTTGAGGCTTGGTTTCTTCTTGCTTTTCTAGTTTCTTCAGGTGCACTGTTAGGTTGTTTATTTGAAGACTTCCTACTTTTTGATAAATGTATTTATCACCATAAACTTCCCTCTTAGGACTGTTTCTGATGTATTCCACAAATTTTGGTATGTTGTATTTCCATTTTCATTGGTTTTGAGAAACTTTAAAAATTTCCTTAGTTTCCTCATTGACTCATTGGTCTTTCAGGAGCATGTTGTTTAATTTTCATGTGTTTTTGTATTTTCTGAGGTCCCTCTTGCTACGGACTTCTAGTTTTATTTCATTGTGGTCACAAAAAAACATTTGATACAATTTCTATTTTTTCAAATTTGTTCAGACTCACTTTGTGTCCTAACATATGGTCTATCCTGGAGGATGTGCCATGTGCTCATTAGAAGAATGTGTATTCTGTAGTAGTTGGGTGAAATGTTCTACAAATTTCAGTCAGGCCTATTTGATCTTGTGTATAGTTTAGCTATTGTGCTTCTTTGTTGATTTTCTGTCTGGATGATCTGTCCATTACTGAGAGTGAGATATTAAATATCCTATTATTATTATACAGCAGTGTATCTCTTCCTTTAGATCTATCAATGTTTGCTTTATATACTTGGAAGCTCTGATGTTAGGTGCATAGATACTTATAATTGTTATATCCTCTTGCCAAATTGACTCCTTTATCATTATATAGTGACCTTCTTTGTCATGTTTTATAACCTTAGCTTTTTAGTCTAGTTTATCTGTTGTAAGTGTAGCTACTTTTGCTTTTTATTGGTTTCCAGTTGCATGGAATATATTTACCACCCCTTCACTTTCAGCTTATGTGTGCCTTTATAGGTGAAGTGAGTTTCTTGAAGGCAGCATATAGTTGGGTCTTGTTTCTTTATCAGTTCAGTCACTTTATGACTTTTAATTGGAGAATTGAGACCATTTATAGTCAGTGTTATTACTGATAAGTAAGGACTTACTACTGCCATTTTGTTGCCTATTTTCTGGTTGTTTTGAGACTACTCTCTTCCTTTCTCAGTCTCTCTTTTTTTTTTTAAATGTTTAAGTGATTTTCCCTGGTAGTATGTTTTAATTTCTTGTTTTTTATTTTTGGTGAATCTATTAAAGGTTTTTGCACTGTGGTTACCATGAGGCTTACCAAAAAAAGCATACCTATCACAAGTTATTTTAAATAGATGACAATTTACCTTAGATCACACAATAAAGACCAGAAACAAAGGTAAAACACACATACAAAAAAATTTACACTTTAACTCTATCACCCTCATATTTTGAGTTTTAGTTGTCTCAATCTATATATTTTTATGATCTATATCTTTTAATAAGTTGCTGTAGCTGTTATTGTTTTTGACAGATCTGTCTTTTGGTTTTTATTACTAGATGTGTGAGTAGATTGCACACCACCATTATAGGAATAGAGTATTCTGGGTTTGTGTACATACTTAATTCTACCAGTGGGTTTTATGCCTTGAAAAGTTTTCTTTTTGT
The DNA here is from genome assembly GCF_000951035.1 of Colobus angolensis palliatus. Lineage (NCBI taxonomy): Eukaryota > Metazoa > Chordata > Mammalia > Primates > Cercopithecidae > Colobus > Colobus angolensis. The sequence goes on from NW_012115132.1 coordinate 5,077,792, forward strand.
GCATTACTTTTTTTTCTATTCCAGATTGAAGAGCTCCCTGCAGCATTTCTTGTAAGACAGATCTGCTGGTGGTGAATTCTCTCAACTTTTGCTTGTCTGGGAAAGACTATTTCTCTTTCATAGTTGAAGAATAATTTGGCTGGACACAGTATTCTTGGATGGCAGATTTTCTTTTCTTTGAATACTTTGAAAATGTCATTCCATTCCCTCCTGGATACATCTATGCTTTTGTATTAAAAGATTAATTATTTTTTCAAATTTCCTCTAACAGGCTTGTTTTGTTTTTTAGTGGTTATATTTGCCTAGCAAAGCTTTACCACCAGGTTGCAGCCTTCTTTTTGGCCCTAGGTGATGTCTTCAGTCCAGGTTCGCCTTGGCTTTGGTAGATGATTACAGTGACGTCTGTTTTGAATGGACAAGGTCCTAAAGGGACCTGGGAGTGTGAGAAGGCTAGCTAGGAGTTTACGCCCAAGGAAATTATGAAACGTACCTTCTATGGCGTAATGTTCCTGAACAGCCACTCTGATTTGGCGACTTCTTTTGCCAAGTTGCAGAGCAGAGTTTCCAGGGCTGGGGTTGGTAGTTCCACTTCCCTTCTTTGTCTCTGCCTGTCCTCTGGGATGTTTCTCCCTTCAGGCAGCCACAATACTTCCCTTGGGTTAAGACAATAACAGGTCTCCTCCCAAGAAATCCAACATGGTAGAACAACTAGTTGGCCATCTCAATCTCACTTTTTCCTTTGTAGAAACCATGAGTTGGAAAAGATTGTCCAGGAGCTAGTTGCCACGCAGAATGGGGGGAAAGGGTGTCATGGATGTGGAAGTCTGATTCTCCCACCATCTGCTCAAAGTACTCTCATTTCTCTGTGTCCCCAGGATCTGTCTCATCCTCATATTTGATTCTGGGTTGTTGTTGTATATTTGTTTCTGGTTTTCTGGCAAGGAGGTGGGGTAATAAGACCAGCTCGCTTCTATGCCACCATTTAAACTGAAAGTCTAAGATCACTTTGTCTCAGACAAATATTAATCTTCTTAAAATAGGTGTATAATGTGTGAGAGTGAAGTGGTTTGTCAAAGAAAAACAAATGTAAGTCTCTATCTCCTACAGAAATGAGTTTATTTTATCACTTTTAACCTTCCATTGAAAAAAGCAGTTTTTCAAAGCCAGCCTACTTATTATTCTGCACCCTTAAGACACATTTCAGTGATGAATCTGACAAGTTATACTCAGATTTTTTTCAGCTATTATAGCTGTGCTATTATAAAGATGAAGTCTGTAAGAATCTTTCAAAAGGTAGAATTCAATCATGTAACTCGTTAATTCCACACAAAAGAAGTCACATCAAAGACAGATATGTATTTTTTTATGATTAAAAAAGTCTTATAAAAAAAGGAAAAAAGGCCAGGCATGGTGACTCATGCCTGTAATCCCAGCACTTTAGGAGGCTAAGGCAGGTGGATTGCTTGAGCTCAAGAGTTCAAGACCAGCCTGGATAACATGGCAAAACCCTGTCTCTATAAAAAAATACAAAAAAATACTAGCTGAGTGTGGTAACATGTGCCTGTAGTCCCAGCTATTTCAGAGGCTGAGGTGGGAAGATTGCTTGAGCCTGGGAGGTGGAGGTTGTAGTGAGCCATGATTATGCCACTACACTCCAACCTGGGCAACAGAGCAAGACCCTGACTCCAAAAGAGGGGGGAAAAAAAACCAAACCAGATAATGGCATTGTTAATAGCATGGAATATTATTTAAAATAACAGTAGCTTCAAATATAGTGATATCAGTAGCTCTGTCATTTAAAGAAACATACATTCATTTAAATTACATCAAAATCTTTGAATATTTTAGCTCAAAATACTTACACACTGTCTATATAGAAAACCAAGCAATAGATTACTTAGGAAATTTCTACTTTGAAATAAATGTGAATTTCTGACAGCAGGCTCATTCCTTCACTTACTCCATTCCTTCCATGCTGGCCTCTTTGCTTTTGTTTGCCTTCCAGGGAATCTCCTGTCTCACAGCCTTTGCATTTTCTCTTCTCTCTCCTAGACACTTCTCCACTAAAGACTCACATGGCTCATCCTCTCCCCTTCTTCAGATCTTCACATAAATATCACCTTCTAAAGGAGGTCTTCTTTGACTCTGCTATGGTTTGGATACTTGACCTCTCTAAACCTCATGTTGAAATATAATCCCCAATGTTCAGGGTGGGGCCTAGTGGGAGGTGTTTGAGTCATGGAGGTGGATCCATCATGAATGGCTTGGTGCCATCCTTGAGATAATGAGTGAGTTCTAGCTCTATTAGTTCCTATAACAGCTGGTTATTCAAAAGTCTGACACCTCCCTCTTTCTCTCTCACTTTTTTTCTCACCATGTGATCTCTGCGCATGCCAGCTCCACTTCTCCTTCTGCCACAAGCGGAAGCAGTCTGAAACGCTCACCAAAAGTAAATGCTGACATCTTGCTTCTTGTACAACCTGCAGAACCATGAGCCAAATAAACCTCTTTTTTTCTAATAAATTATCTAGCCTTGGGTATTCCTTTACAGCAACACAAACAGACTAACGCGGCTGCCCTCAATATTCTCTACTCCCATTCCCTGCACTATTTTTCTTCATTGCATTTATCCCTTTCTAATGTATTATGTTTATCCCTTTCTAATGTATTACATTTATCTCTTTCTAATGTATTACATATTTTACTTCTTTATTACAATTCAGTAAATATGTATTGCATTAATCAGTAAATTAAAAAAAGGAAGGTGACATACATTTTGCTTGAATTGATTTGTAGGCACCATGAGGCTCTGAATCTATAATGCTGGCGGCAGCTTCTTACTCCAGTTAATAGCTAAGGTGGTGTGATAGTGGAATCAAGTGTTTGGAATAGTGTCCTCCTGATTCCCCAGCTTTCTGAAGGTTGCAGAGGTAGCCCTTTCTTTGGTGAGCTCGTTCTCAATTGACATTCTGGAAGTCAATCCTGGAGACATAGGCTAAAACCAGCTCTTCCCCGTGATTAACCTCTTTCTTTTCAGATTATCCTAATGTTTCCTGTCACCTAAAACTAAGCCCCAATTATACCCCCATTTTTCAACAAGAAAACCAAGTATCAGGAACATAAAATGACAACAATAAGTCAAGCCCAAGTTTATATGATCCCACAAACAAAATGAACTGTAAGATATTACAAAGGATATGGATGAATAGCCAGACAGAATACATTCATAGGGCAATGTATGTGGAAGCGAAAGTGAAGTTTCCATGCCCTCTGTGGGTGTGTCACCCTCCAAATACCTCCACATGTTCAGCAATCCAGAAGCCTTTCTGAACACTGTTCTTTTGGTTTTTTATGGAGGCTTCATTACATAGGCATGATTGATTACGTTATTAGCCATTGGTGATCAACTTAACCTTCAGCCTTTCTCTGCTACTTACAGGGATTGGGGAGTAGGGTTGGGGAGGCTGAAACTCCCAACTCTCTAATCATGCCTTGGTCTTTCCAGTGACCCCTATCCTGAAGCTACCTAGGTGCTCTTAGCCACTGTTATCTGAGTAACATACACAAAAAAACTCTTATCACTCAGGAGATTCCAAGGATTTTAGGAGCTGTATGCCAGGAAATGGAATGAAGATCAAATATGTATTTCACAACATCACAGAACAATTCTAGCTCCCTCTGCCAATGGCTCAGAATATTTAAAACCTACTCAGTCCAAGAAATTCCTCTTCTAATCCTCAGAAACATAGATTTTTGGAATTAATGATATATGCGTTCCTTCCAGACCACCTCTCTTTCTGGAATTCTTTGCATTTCCTACCAATGCCTGTTAAGGGTGCTCCCAAAAACAATAAAATCTTGCCACTCAATAGTTGAGTGTTTGGCATAATGTATAATGTATGATATTTCAGGAATTTTCAAGAAACATTGCAGTGGAAAACTCAAATTCAGTCACAAAAGTGGCTCTTTGCTTATAAAACAGTCATTGTGGGTTTACAATCTATATTAGAATCAAATCTTCTTTCATCTGAAACTGGCTTGTTTTCCTTTTCTGGTTATTCAGTTGATGACGTGTGATTTGGGACTATTAGGGGCTGAGAATCTGGCCGTTACTTCTAGTCTTTTCCACAATCTAAGGCAACTAAACCTATTTCCATGTTTAGTTTTTTTGGGGGGAATTGGGGAAGTTGCCTTTGAAAAGGAAAACTTTTTTTTTTTTTTTTGAGAAAACCATCTCAGAAAAAACATGGACAGGGAAAATTCTATCCATTATATACATAACATCAAATAGACAAGCCAAGGACAGGCTGCTTCTCTGAAGAACTAAATCTGGAAACAGGAGATTTCACAATGTAGAAAGCCAATGAAGTTGGAGAGAGCAGAGGATGAATAGGCGCAATATGTTTTTTCAGAAATATTTGAAAGTTAGCAATGCAAAGTTATTGAAAAATACGTGGGTTAATTTTATTGTACTTTTATCACACTGTTTCCTTGTGAGCGCAGTCTCAGCTCACTATAGCCTCCACCTCCCAGGCTCAAGCAATCCTCCCACCTCAGTCTCCTGAGTAGCTGTGACCAGAGGCATGCACCACTACGCCTGCCTATTTGTTTGTTCGTTTCGTATTTTGGGTGGAGATGGGGTTTTGCCACATTGCCCAGGCTGGTCTTGAACTCCTGAGCTTAAGTGATCTGCCAGCCTCAACCTTTCAAAGTGCTGGGATTACAGGCATGAGCCACTGCACCTGGCCCTGTGTTTTTTCTGTGTATTTAAAGAGTTATTTCGTAAGTTTTTAAAAAGTGGTCCAAAAAAGTACAGAAGGAATGAATAGTCCCTTCAAAGTTATAAATTAGATAATGAGGAATTGTATAAAAGCTAATAAAAGAAAAGAGAGATTCTCTCTTTGCAATCGCAACATTAATTTTTCCACTGCTCAAACGGAAATCAGATCCTAACAACAAAGAGAATGCCTTTTAAGAACTGCAGTTTCCTATGATTTAATCATTTATTAGATTTAACAGAGAGGGAGACTAGAGAAAAAGAATAAAATCTTTATTACCTATATATTATATTTTTAAGGATTTTATATTAGAGAATTATAGCACCAGAAAAAAAAAATCTGTTACATAAGATGTCATCCTCAATATATTATGTAGTAAGTATAAAAAAGTAGGATAACTCCCAGAATGCACCAGGAAGATTCAGAGCAGAAGAACTGCTATGAGTGTGCAGGGGTTGGGGAATGACCCTCTGTGTAGTCAGGCACGTATAGGGTAAAAAAGAAATTTCTAGGAAGAAGTCTCATGTTTGGATCTGTAAGATTTGCTAAAGGGCCAAAATTGTACATGTTTTGACTAATTATTAGTGACACACTGCCCCCCCCCACACACACACAAAAGAATGATGGTTCAATTAATATCTGTCAAACAGCTTGATACTCATAAATGCAGATGCACCTTCTAACTCCTTTCTTCCTTCCTCTTGTCTAAATGGTGAAACAACAAGAAGCACCATGTTCTGACCATGAAGCAACAAGACAGTAGTCTAAGGATACTAGAGTAGAAAGATGCAAAAGAGGTGGGTCTTTGAAGAAATCAAGGAACTGCTTCGTCTGGATCATTTGTTATATGAGATTATTAACTGTTTTTAGTCTGCGCGGTGACTCACACCCGTAATCCCAGCACTTTGGGAGGCCAAGACGGCAGATCATCTGAGGTCAGGAGTTCAAGATAAGCCTGGCCAATATGGCGAAACCCTGTCTCTACTAAAAATACAAAAATTTGCCGGGTGTAGTGATGTGTGCCTATAGTTCCAGCTACTAGGAAGGCTGAGGCAGGAGAATCACTTGAACCCGTAAGGTGGAGGCTGCAGTGAGCCAAGATCGTGCCACTGCACTCCAGGCTGGGCAATAGAGTGAGACTCCATCTCAAAAGAAAAAAAAAAGTTTTTATTCTTTATTTCTGAAATCTCTGTTATTCAGGTCATTTATTACATACAGCAAAAAGCATTCCTAATTGATGTATTTCTTTTTCTCTTTTCTCTTTTTTAGTAATAGCAGTGAATGCAGCACCTAACTTATGTACTTCTATTGATGTACTTCTAAAAGGAGGAAATTTTATTTTTTCAAGATCCTTGAAAATATATCCACTCTGATTTGATGGCTCCTTCACCACAGCAGCCCAAAACAAAACAAACAAATAAAATAACTTGCTTGCTTATATCTGCAATTAGTCATTTCATAGAACACTTCACCTGGAACATGTGGTATCAATTCTCACTTGATAGTATAGGACCTACCTTTGACCTTGTCTTTGGGATCTGCTTTCAGAGAATTTTCTGCTTTGGAGATTTTTTGGCTCATAGATTCAGATTAACATCAACCCATCTGTTTTTTAATTTAATTAAATCATCGAAATTAAAATAATTTTAATTGTTTAATTTAAACCAGGTTTTCTGGTTTAGCCATTATTAAGCTTTTGTCTTCAAAGTAATCACACTGCTACCCTGCGTTGTATAAATAACCACTTCTGAAATTTTCCTCATAAACCATCTTTTTTCTGGATTCTTCCCTCACATAATCACAAATCTCCATCTGTGCCACTTATCAATTTATAGCATCCCAGTTCCAAATTCACCTTTGTCTTGCTTTGCGATAAGGGAGCTGGACTATGCAAAGGGTTCTCTTTTGTCAGAGGGTGCAATGTTACGCTTTGTCAACAGAGGGCAGAAGAGGAACATTGCAGGGGGAATGGACTTCTGATTTTTGTGTGCCTTTTTGCTCCCGTAGCACTTGACAGCAAGCAGTGTGTGGAACACCCAGCGGCGTTCGTGCTCCAGCAAGTTTTGCCAGCACCACTGTAAAGTCTTGTTAGCTCCTTAAAGGGTGGCTTTCCAGTGAGTTTCACCAGCATCCCAGAGGCCTGATTCCCAATTAGTTCACTGGTAACCCCAACAGGCAGTTTCTAGCCATGCCGTATCTTTGGGACCTCAGCAAATTTCTCTGCCATGAAGTGGGCCACACCCTCTCCATGGGAGTTTAGATCTCAATGTTGGCCTCCTTGGAAGTCTCTTCCCTCCGTGGGTTCTTGGCCTCAGCTACAGAGGTAATAGTTACTTCCAATATCTGCTATTGTTGTATTCTCTCTCTCTCTCTCTCTCTCTCTCTCTATACATGTGTGTGTGTGTGTGTGTGTGTATATATATATATATATATATTTTTTTTTTTTTTTTTTTTGAGACGGAGTCTCACTTTGTCATCCAGGCTGGGGTGCGGTGGCTCAATCTCATCTGGCTGCAAACTCCGCCTCCTAGGTTCAAGTGATTGCTTATTAGTTAACTTATTAGTCAACTTATTGCTTCATAGTTAACCCTATCATTAGTTAATTCTTAGTTCATTATAATAATTCTTTATATTTGAAATGTTCCATTCAAGTTACTGAGTAGTTTCTATCTCCTGACTGTACCCTGACTGACACAACATTTCTAGAAGGTTCATATAAATTCTGCATGGGGTTTCTTTTTTGTCACAAATGTCAGGAGCTTACCACATTCCAAACTAAATTAACCTATGTGGTGGAATGTCAGGCATGTAAGGCCAAATAATCTAGCACATTAATTAATCAACATGTATTATTTTGCAAAGATCCAAGAATCAGAAAAGTCTCAAAGAAATTGAACTTCTATTAGGGTAGACTTCTTTAAACCAATTAACATGTATTTTAATTGTGTCTCCAAGACATGATTTTGAAGATCACTCTGAGAATTAAATTGTACATCTAAATGCTTTAATGTTTGGGAGAGTGTTTGGACACCAGAAGTAGACTCTACTGTTGCTTACAACTCAAGAGTTTGAAATACTTTTTTCCTTCTACTAACAGTGAGCATATAGACAAACTGCTCTTTTAACCTATATACTTTCAACCTACACAATTGAATATCAGAATATTTACATTTTTTAAGTTTGTGCTACTGTTTCTCAATAATGACTAATAGTGGAGAAAATATTTGCAAATAATATATCTGATAAGGAATGTGACAGGGGTCTAAGATTTTAAACATATTAAAAACTCATAAGGCTCAACAATAAAATGACAAACAACCCAATTAAAAATGGGCAAAAGATTTGCATAGACATATTTCTATAGAAGATATACAAATGGCCAGCAAGCACATGAAAAGGTGCTCAACGTTATTTAGTCATTTGGAAAATGCACATTAAAACCACTATGAGATACCATTTTACATCCATTGAGATGGATCTCTCTCTCTATATATATATGTGTATATATATAT
>NW_012115132.1:5086204-5193769 GCF_000951035.1 Colobus angolensis palliatus
TGGGCTGCAGTGGCTCAATCTCATCTGGCTGCAAACTCCGCCTCCCAGGTTCAAGTGATTCTCCTGCCTCAGCCTCCCAAATAGCTGGGACTACAGGCATATGTCACCATGCCCAGCTAATTTTTGTATTTTTTTGTAGAGACAGGGTTTCACCATGTGGGCCAGGCTGGACTCAAACTCCGTACCTCAGGTGATCTGCCCACCTTAGCCTCTCAAATTGCTGGGATTATAGGCGTGAGCCACTGCACCTGGCCTGAGACAGATTTAATTTTTAAAAACAGAAAGTAGTAAGAGCTGGTGATGATGTGAAAAACTGGAGCCCTGATACATTATTAATAGGAATGTAAAATGGTGCAGCGCCATGGAAAAGAGCTTGGCTATTTTGCAATAAGTTAAACATAGAATTGGCGTATGATACAGCAATTTTACTTCCAGATATATACCAAAAAGAACTGAAAACAGATAGTCAAACAAAAATTTTTGTACACAAACGTTCCTAGAAACAGTATTCATAGTAGACAAAAAGTAGAAATAAGACAAATGTCCATGAATTAATGACTGCATAAACAAAATGTGATAGACCCATTTCGTGGAATATTATTCAGCCATAAAAAACAATGCTTCAGTGTGGATGAAACTAAAATGTTATGTATTTTAGAGCAGCATGCTGCACATGCTGCAATGTGGATGAATCTGAAAAACATTACACTAAGTGTATTAGTCCATTCTTGCATTACTATAAAGAAGTACCCTGAAACTGGGTAATTAATAAAGAAAAGAGGATTAGCTCACAGTTCTGCAGGCTGCACAGGAAGCATGGCAGCATCTACTTGGCTTCTAGGGAGGCCTTGGGAAACTTTCAGTCATGGCGGAAGGTGATGGGGAAGCAGGCACATCTTACATGGCTGGAGCAGGAGGAAGAGAGCAAAGGGGAAGGTGCTACACATTTTTAAACAACTAGATCTCATGAAAACTCACTCACTATCATGAGAAAAACAAGGGGGAAATGCACCCTCACAATCCAATCGCCCCCAGCAGGCCCCTCCTCCAACACCGGGGATTACAATTCGACATGAGATTTGGGCAGGGACACTGATCCAAACCATATCACCAAGTGGAAGAATTCAGACACAGAAGACCACATATTGTATGATTCGATTTATATGAAATATACTCAATAGATCAATCCATAGAAAAGTAGTCACCAGGGGCTACAGGGAGGAGGAAATGGGAAGGGACTGCTTAATGAGTAGAGAATTCCCTTTTGGGGTAGTGAACATGTGCTGGAACTAGATGCTGGTGACTGTAACACAAAGTTGTAAATGTATTAAGTGCCCCTGAATTGTACAATTAAAACAGTTAAAATGATGATCTTTATACTATGTGTATTGTACTATAATAAAAAGATAGATTATGAGAGGAAAGGGATTGGAGAGGGAAAACATGGACATTTCTTTCAGAACTTTTGCTGTAAATGGGAGTTGATAAATGGTGCAGTGGATATGGAGCAAAGGGAAAAGTTTTAAAATATTGAAGATAGTTGCATTTTATAATTATTAAGTAGATGCTGTTGAATGAATGAATAAATGATATGTGGCTACCGGACAGGCATAGAGAGTGCCAGAGTTCACCTCAGGATGAATAGATGAAGACTGACATTGAATCTTTAGAGCCGTAACAGGTGATATAACAGATGATATCATGACCCACTTTTTCCACTGACACTCATGGCCTCACTATGCTAAAGAAATGAATTATGGTACTAGGAAAGCAATATAAAATATAGATGACCATAGAAACTAACTGGCACATTGCTTAGAAAAGCAATTAGATTTCACCCCGATTTGTCTTCCTCTAGTGAGATAGTGGATAAAGCTCACTCATGTGTGCTAATAGCCAGTTGTGTGAATGAGAAATTCTATTCCTATTGATACGTTGTTGGTGAATATATCAGATGAATGATTCATAGAATTAGATGGTTGCATATAAATATGCTCCAATAAACTCCAAATGCTGATTGAAAATATTCTATGAATCTTTAGAAATCTGCCTATTGAAGATTCCCATTATTAAATTATTAAAATTAGTATTCATATCTCTATCTAATTGTTTTACTTTTCTAAATCCTTTTATTATGGATATACAAAAGTAACGAGAGATATACACAAAGGTAGAAAGAGGATTAAAATGACCCTCCACATATGTATCACCCAAGTTCAACAACTGTCAACCCACAGCCAATCTTGCTTTGTTTATAACTCCATCCACTCCTTTTTCTACTTATTGGGGATTATTTTGAAGTAAATCCCAGATAACGTATCATTTTACCTGTAGCTGTGTTAGTATGTATCTTTTAAGCACAAGGTCACTCTTTAAAAACATAACCACAATACCATTTTCACATAAAAAATAAACAATACTTGCTAAACATTACCCTTTTAACCCAGCCTTCCACTATCTAGTTGACAAAGAGTTTGTCCGGTGTGGAAACCTAAATTCTTCAACTTAAAATTCTATCAGTGGGTTGAACTAACATTGACATAAATTGAATCCAGTTAATTTCAGATAAGAAGTACACAGTTCATAAGGGAAAGGTTTTATATCAGATGCAACTGAGCCAATGAACAGTGATTGATTCTGGAACATCCAGAGAAAAAGGCTATAGTTACCTATACTCAATAGTGTATCAAAGAGGAAAGGTGCTAGCTAGAAAATTCTATCCACCCACCCCGTATCCTGATCATTTTATTGAGATGCTCAGCAACTGCCATATGCGGACTTGACATGGCCAAAAAGAGATGCTTTTCAGTTTTAAAGGCAACATCTTGGAGAGAGAGATAATAGAGAGTTTTCCAGGATTCATTAAATTCATCAAAGACTAGCCATTTCAGAATGAAATGCTGCCTGCAGAGGAAACTCATATTGTCAGGGAGCCAAAAGTCTCCAGATGTTAGGGAACTGCAAGTTTTGAGATTAAACATGTAAATTCAGTTTTTCAATTGTGAAGGTATTGACTCTGAAAATAAAAGACATTAGATAAACTGGCCATATAAGTGTTGATTTACAGGTCTTGATTTTCTTCCTCATAGTTTATGTTTTTAAAGAGGAATGGAATGTATGATTAGACTTGGAATAACACATTTTGTGGGAGACTTACCAGAATGATTTAAAAAAAAGAATAATAAGGGAGAAAGAGTATTTGGAAGTGAAGTTTATAGGAGGGAAAATTCTCTCAATGAAGTTATAAAATGGTACTCTATGAAAGGCAACTGATACGACATAGAAGGTTGAACTTGCAAGGAGAGATCAGACATTAACTTTTGTGCCCCATGTATTTCATCTTTCTTTGAACCAGGTAAGTGCTTGTATCAGTGAGGATTAGAGTAAGCTACATATAACAGGAAAAAATCTAAGACAGGACTTTATTTCTCATTTACATAAAATAAGTCTGGAGGTAGTCAGTTGCTGGTTTATGAGACAACTCTGCAAAGTTGTTATGTTCTCAGATTTGTCCATATCTCTGATTTACTATCCTTAGTTTATCCTTTGTCTTCATTGCCCAAAATGGTTGCTGGAGCACCAGCCATTTCATCTATATTCCAAGCAGCAAAATAAAGAATGAGAAGAAAGGTTGCTCCATTTTGCAGATGTCTTGTAGTAATGCCCACATAAAATTTGAGTAAAACATATTATCTTGGCCACACCTAGATGCAAGAGACAGTGGAAAATGTAATCATTTAGCTGGGTGCCATGTGCCAAACTAAAAAAAAAAAAGACAAAGATATTGGGAAACAATTCTCAGCTTTTGCCATAGAACTCCATATAGAATAAAGATAAATTAAGGAAAGAGGAATAAGTACATTTCAGGAGAAAAAAAAAGTAGTAAATATGTTGAGGAAAATAAGTACGTGATTAGAGCTGGGCATAGTGGCTCACATCTATAATCCCAGCACTTTGGGAGGCAGAGGTAGGAGGGCTGCTTGAGCTCAGGAGTTTGAGACCAGCCTGGGCGACATGGTGAGACCTTGTCTCTATGAAAAATTAGCCAGGCATGTTAGTGAATGCCTGTAGTCCCAGCTACTTGGGAGGCTGAGGCAAGAGGATCACTGGAGACAGGAGGTCGAGGCTAGACTAAGCTGTGATTTCTACTGCACTCCAGTCTGGGCAAAAGAGCAACACTCTTTTACCATTGTTTACTGATATCACATAACATGCTAAACACTATGCTAGATGCTTTATACACACCATCGCATGTCATAAACAACACAGCACTGAGGTGGTAGATACAATTAATCTGATTTTACAAATAAGAAAACTCAACCTTAGAGAGGTTGGGCAACTTGCTGAAGGTTACACAGCTACTAGATAGAAAAGCCACGATGTAAACCCAATTCTACTTGATTCCAAAGTGTATTTTTCAAAAATTCTTTTCATATAACAGGGTTGGAGAACAATATAAAATAAAAATAAAGTAATATAAAATAAAAGAAAATAAAAATAAATTTAAAATGATTTAAAATTAAATCAAAGAAAAATCCTCAGTGTGGTCCATGTAGCGGCAGCCTTGGAATTACTTGGAAGCTGTTAAAAATCAGGTTCAAATTTAGTAGTTTGGGGTGGGGCTGGCCCAGCCCCACCCCAAACTACTAAATTTGAACTTGATTTAACCAAGACCCCAAGGTAAGTAGTAAGCCCACTATAATTGGAGAAATATCACTCTCTACCACCCTACTATAAATATATCAGATCTCACTGATAATAAAACCCCAAATTTAGTCTTAGGGACTAAGTTGCAGTGTGAGTTTCTATAATAACACTAATTCCTCATATGTCATTAGCAAATAGGGGAATGATTTCCAAACAGCATGGAAGTCACCTTGACTTAGGTGTGACTTTTTTTCCCAGCACATTAATTTTTTGATCCCATCAAGTCCATGTAAAACAAATTAACACAGCTGAGCATCTAGCCACAGAGAACAAAGCACGGCACATGGTGCCCATTCACTTCAAGTTAGCTTTTGGCTCACTTTATCTCCATGTTGTGTCTTTGAACTGCTTACTGCAGCAAGCACTTAATCTCTGCATTTGACTCTCTTTTCTTATAACTCAGCAACTTCTTCCTTTTCTTATACCCCTTCCACCAAGCACTTTCACCTTCTTTGTAGTAAAAGTACTATATTCGCTATATTATTTCCTTGATTGGTGGCAATTTAACATGTCTTTAATAATTCTTATTAGGATTGTTAGCACTTTTGTTAGTTGCATTGGTTTTAAGAAATCTATCTCAATCCTATTTTTCCTTAGTTTTCCCAGTAATTTTTCCAATCAATTTTGCAGAATGAAAGGAACAATGTATATTGTATTAAAACAAAAATGTCTGCATTCTGGAATGGCGAAAGGATTTGAGAATAAACACTAACCTTCTGCTTTTAGAAAGCACCCATTATTTTTTATTTCTTTTTTTTTTTCTGTTTTTGGAGTTGAGGTTTGCTACATTGCCTAGGCTGGATTTGAACTCCTGGGCTCAAGCCATCCTCTCGAGTAGCTGGGACTACAGGTGCACACTACTGTATCCAGTTAGCACCCATTATTCTCAAAGATGCGGCACAATTATGAAAGATATCATGGGCTTTAAAATACAGGAAATGCATCAAACCACTCACTGAGAAAAATCCCCAGATAGAGTTAAAAATGCTCCCAGCATTGAAATATTATCATAATGAAGTTTTCTGAGAAAAGTTCCAAGTGATTAACACAGACCTTGACCCAGCTTCTGCCTCTGAGGCTTCCCCTGGTCTCCACTTCAGTTCTTGACAAACTCACATTTCCATTTGGCACAGAGACTACCCCCTATTATCCCTGGGCCCACTCCTGGGCCCTGGTGATTTTCCATTGCTGATACATACCTGCCTGAGCAGACCCTTAGCCAAGCCATAACAGGGATGCTTGCAGCTGCTCTCTGGAGTCCTGCCTCAAACCCCAAACCTCAACTCAAACGTTAAAACTCAAACCTCAGCTTCTGCTTGAAGTTGAGGATGTGACTGTGAATGAAATCTATGTTTTCTAAGGCTTACAAAACTCTTTCTTTCTCTCTGTTTCTCTCTGTCTCTCCTTCTCTCTCACACACACACACACTATTACCAGTAATTTAATTAATATCTAGTGAATTAAGAATTGTTGTTTCAAATAATGACATGTTGTCCTTAATTCCTCTACATCTCATATAATGCTTATGTCTGATTATGACATTTCTTCCTTGAATTTTGTCCTTAAAATGCATTCCCTTTTTGATCAAAACCCCTTGTAAGGATAGACAAGATACTGTTGGCACTAAAAGAAAAGCCAGAGTCTACAATTTTTTAGTCACTTTCAGTCCAATTTTCTTTGCTTGGCCCAAAATCTTAAAGAGGCTATTCAGTCTTTCTGAACTTTTCTTTGATCACCTTTAGAAACCTCATGTAACAAATATTTTATACCTTGATTTTTATTTAAATAAAAAATTTTAAAAATCTAGTGCACCACATGTTTAATACCCATCCTCCCAAACACTGAAATATCTATTTTCTTGTCTTATTCTTCTCTTCATCTAACTCTTCCTACTTACTATAATAATATATATATGTATTCTTTTTTTTTTTTTTTGAGATGGAGTCTCACTCTGTCACCAGGCTGGAGTGCATGACCTTGGCTCACTGTAACCTCCACCTCCCAGGTTCAAGCAATTCTCCTGCCTCAGCCTCCCAAGTATCTGGGACTACAGGCACGCACCACCATGCCCAGCTAATTTTTGTATTTTTAGTAGAGACGGGGTTTCACCATGTTGGCCAGGATGGTCTCAATCTCTTGACCTTGTGATCCACCTACCTCGTCCTCCCAAAGTGCTGGGATTCTATAATTGTTTTAATGTTATAGAGAATCCTGTTTTAAAAGTTTGCCAGTTCAGAGGAACAAGTTTACAATAGTATAGGTAAATCTTAAACGAATCTGCTACTGTAAGTTTTATCGTCTTTTTCTATAACAGTATTTTTTCTTTTTCTTCTTTTTTTTTTTTTGGTATAACAGTTTTTATCTCACAAAAACCTCTCAGTTGTGTGTGTGTGGGTGGGGGTGTCGTCATAAAATAACATGATATAGACAGAACACAGCTGTTTTTATAGATATACTCAAGACAGTGACAACACCCAGTTTCTCAGACAGTGATTTCCCCAAATTATACAAGTCATCAACTGAGTAATCAGAAAAGGAAAGCATACCATTTACAACTGAAGAAAGACAAAATCTGTAATTGAAATCTGTCCTCTCATAGTTTTAGTCAAACAAATTCACAATTACTAATTTTGACAAATGCACATTCCAGGGAGAAGAGATACTGCAGCTAACTCCTGCAATACGAAATTTAACTTGACATTTTAATACAAGGAGACGGATGAGTATGTTGATAAGTGGAGACTCCAAGCCAGAATAAAACATACACCTTGTTCAAAAGAATCAAATCTGGCAGTTTAGGGGATTAGGATTGTATGTGAAGAAACTATACCAAAATCTACAAATGGGAAGGTGGGCTCAGAGTTGAGAGCTCTCAGTAAGAATAAATAGTTCAAGAGAAAAGAAATGTAGTACTTTGGGAGGTAACTTGGGGTAGGAGAACAGCATGTAAGAGAGAGATGGAGAGAGAGGAGAGAGAGAAGACAGAGAGAGAGAGAATAATTTTCAGATATAGACATGAAACAGGATATAGTTAGAATGGGGCATTTAGAGTATCCTGGTGTTTACTGATGTTCTTATAAATTGAATATCTGATAAATATTTCCCATCCCTTGCTGGATATCTTATTACTCGGAAAGCAGGTAAAACTAGAGTAATAGCTGCCATTTGTTAACTACTCAGTTCCAAGCACTATACTAAGCACTTTGTGTGTGTGATCCTATTGAATTATTTCAACCATCATGACAAGTATTATCCTCATTTTGTAAATAAAGAAATCAAAGCCCAGACATTAATTGTACATGTTAAAACAGCTGGGAGGTAGAAGAGAAGAATTTGAACCCAAAGCCCATGTTCATAACCATCCCCCAAAGGTAAAAAAAAAAAGTCGTAAGAAAAAGGTAAGCCTGTTGATTTAAATATTAGAATCAGACTCGCTGCTAGAAATGAGGAAAAGAGAATTGTTTTTATTCAAATACAGAGGAAAAACATATGGTTCCATGAACAAAAACTCTAAAAGCTAATGTAATATAAGATAGACAGAAAGTACCAATGCATATTCACCTGGCCATCTTTTGAAGCTGATTGATTTAAACTGAAATTTAATATGAACAACAACATCTTCACCATGCAAAATGGTTGTGTGATTCTTAACATGGCAGGAGACTTTTCCCACATGATTAGTTTTGAGGTCATTTAGCAGCTGATACGCTTAAATTATTTTGAAGTGAAGGATTAAATTGTTCACTGACACAAATCTAATTTCTGTTGCAAGGAGTTTAATTGTCAATGAGCATGTATTTTTTTTTCTTGAGATGATGCAACAACTGCCACTGTTGAGTTTGCTTAAAGCCACACCAGCAGGAAGGATTTAAGTGCTTTGAGTGCCTAATCTATATTGGTCGAGGGAAAGCATGTTTAAAATGTTAAAAGTGCTTGTACCCCTTCACTCTCCAGCTTGGGATTTTAACAACTAGCCTTAATGCCAACTTCTTAAAGTCTCCATTAAAAAACACACCAAAAGAACCTAACATATTTGGCTAAAACAGGAATTCACTTGATGAAGCTTTGAGCTCTGGCCAGTATGGCCACTTAGCTAACGGACTCCAACTAGTGAGACTAACCTTGCCCCAACCCCAAAACAGTTGACCCACTGTGAGTGGAGCACAGGACTGTCCACTTTCTTATCCACCCCCTATAGCAGCATAAGAAGGGTAAAAGTGAGTTGTTCTGTGTGTCATTAAAACCCTGGAAGTGTCCAGAAGTAGTGGTTGCTGACAATGAGGAGTATATGGACTGAAATGTCTGCTTTTCCTGTGTTTTACTTTAAAATGAAAATACATTCAGAAACTGGACACAAAATTTCTTTTTAAAAAACGTTTTTATTGTTATGGATTCATAATAGGTGTACACAATTACAAGGTACATCTAACATTTCAATACAAGCATACAATGTGTGACAAATCAGTCCAGAAGTAGTGGTTGCTGACAGTGAGGAACATATAGACTTAAATGTTTGTTTTTCCGGTGTGTTTTACTTTAAAATGAAAATACATTCAGAAACTGGACACAAAATTTCTTTTTAAAAAACGTTTTTATTATTAGGGATTCATAATAGTTGTACA
Source organism: Colobus angolensis palliatus (assembly GCF_000951035.1). NCBI lineage: Eukaryota > Metazoa > Chordata > Mammalia > Primates > Cercopithecidae > Colobus > Colobus angolensis. The sequence continues at coordinate 5,095,534 of NW_012115132.1, forward strand.
TAATTATAAGGTACATCTGATATTTCAATACAAGCATACAATGTGTAACAAATCATGGTAATTGGGGTATCCAACACCTCAAGTATTTATCATTTCTTTGTGTTAGAAACATTCCAATCCCACTCTTTTAGTTATTTTGAAATACACATTAAGTTATTAACTATAGTTTCCCTATTGTGCTACCAAACACTAGATTTTATTCCTTCTAATTGTATTTTTGTACCAAATCTGAGGGGGCAGATTTTGTACTCATCTGCCTCCTCCCCACTACCCTTTCCAGGTTATGGTAACCATCATTCTACTTTCTAGCTCCATGAGTTCTTTTTTTTTTTTTTTAAGCTACCACATATTAGTGTGAACATTCACACTAATGTCTTTCTGTGCCTGGTTTATTTCACTTAATGTCTTCCAGTTCTATCCATATGGCAGCAAATGAAAGGACTTTTTTTCCTTTTTTATGGCTGAAAAATATTGTCTTACGTATATGTACCACATTTTCTTTACCCATCTATCCACTGATGGACATTTACGTTGATTCCGTATCTTGACAATTGTGAATCTTGTTGCAGTAAATGTGACAGGGCAGCTACCACTCTGATGTACTGATTTCCTTTTTTGTGTGTGTGTGTGTTTACGCAGGAGTGGGATTGCTGGCTCATATGGTGGCTCTATATTTAGGTTTTTGAGGAATCTCCATACTGTTCTTCACAGCGCTGTACATTCCTACCAACAGTGTACAAGTGTTCCTCTTTCTCCATATCTTTATCAGCATTCATTATTGCCTATCTTTTGGATAAAAGCCATTTCAACTAGGATGAGATTATACTTCATCCCAGTTTTGATTTGCATTTCTCTGATGATTAGTGATGTTAAGCATTTTTTTCATATACCTGTTGGCCATTTGTATGTCTTTTTTGAGAACTACCCATTCAGGTCTTTTGCTCATTTTTTAATTGGATTATTTTCCTATATTGTTTGAGCTCCTTATATATTCTGGCTATTAATCCTGTGATAGATGAGTAGTTTGCAAGTATTTTCTCCCACTTGATGGATTGTCTCTTTACTTTGTTGTTTCCTTTGTTTTGCAGAAGGTTCTTAACTTGGCATGATACCATTTGCCAATTTTTGCTTTGCAGAAGTTTCTTAACTTGGCATGATACCATTTGCCAATTTTTGCTTTGCTTGCCTATGCTTTTAAGGTCTAACTGAGAAATATTTGGTTCTGAAGCATTTCCCTAACGTTTTCTTCTAGTAGTTTCAAATCTTAGATTCCAGTCTTTAAGCCATTTTGTTTTTTTTTCATACGGCAAAAGATAGTGATCTAGTTTCATTCTTCTGCACATAATTATCTAGTTTTTCCAGAACCATTTTTGGAAGAGACCGTCCTTTTCCCAATGTATGGTCTTGGCAGCTTTGTCAGAACTTAGTCGACTGTATATGTATCGATTTATTTATAGGTCCTCTATTCTGTTCCATTAGTCTATGTATCTGTTTTTATGCCAGCACCATGCTGTTTTGTTTACTATAACTTTGTAGTATAATTTGAAGTCAGGTAATGTGATGCCTTCAGCTTTATTCTTTTGCTTAGGATTGCTTTGGCTATTCTGGGTCTTATTCTGGTTCCATATAAATTTTAGGATTTTTTTCCTCTTTCTGCAAAGAATGTCGTTGATATTTTGATAGGGATTACATTGAATCTGTAGATTGCTCTGGGTAGTATGGAAATTGTAACAATATTGATTTTTCCAATCCATGAACATTGAATATATTTCCATTTTTTGTGTGTCCTCTTCAATTTCTTTCATCACTGAAAAGAGCTCTACAATAAAAACAAAAGTAAATTTCTTACAAGTAAGTCTTTTAAGATAAGAAATTTTAAGATTCCTCCCAAGCTACACTGAAAATTTCCAAAGAGCAGGTATTATCTCTGTTATATTAATCACTATATCCAGAGCCCAAAGCATAGCAAACAGAAGACCCTCTTTATATAATACAGGTCGACGGAATAAATGAACCTCTATATTTTACGGAGTTAGTTTGAGGTTTTTACGTTACCTCATCCCTATAGAGCCATAAAATGAATTTTTTGGTGGGGGCACACAAAATTGCACCACGACAGCTTTTCTCTTTAAAACAAGCACAAGAATAAAGCTAAACGCAAATATTCGCCGCACTGGAAAGCACTCCGCGTACGCTATACCGCACTATTGGCTAACACCGCAACTCTCAAAGACCCTGTCGCAAGAGAATCACCTTTGCGCTTGCTCAGTTGCGGACTCTACAAACAGAGGGCGGGGTCCAAAGAAAAGGAAATAGTCATTGCGCCTGCGCCGCTCCTTCTGGGGCTTAGGCTGGTTGCGCAGGCGCACAGGTACCATTTTGACCGTAAACATCCTGCCGATTTGAACCGAGGATTTGGGCGGCAGGAAGAGCCGCGGCGTAACGGCAGCCATCTTGTTTGTTTGAGTGAATCGGAAAGGAGGCGCCGGCTGTGGCGGCGGCGGGAGCTGCTCCGAAGCTACACCTCGCTAGGGCTCCCCCCTTTCCCCGCCCCCTCCCCCGACCCTTTTCCCCTCCCTGGGCCACCCAGCCCGCCCAACTCCCAGCGGAGAGCAAGGTAAGAGACTCGGCCGACCCCTTCTTTTCCTCCAGCTCCCTCCCCCCACCCTTTCCCCGCCGCGCTGCCGTCGGGGAGCCGGACTCCTGGGGGCGGGAAGGCGAGGGAGAAGGCGGCCCTCGCCGCGCCCCCGCTAGCTGCCACCCTCCCGGCGCCCAAGCGGCGGCGCCACCCGCCCAGCCCCCTTCTCCCCGGGCCCGCCCTCGGCCCGGACCCATGCAGCTTGGGCCCGCATCATCGCTTGTTCGGTAACAAATGGTTCTGATCCATTATGAGATCTACAAAGGCTGTTACTCTGCGGGTCCATCTCACGTCCCCCAGGAAGCCGGGGAAACCCTGGGCTGCGGAGGGAGGGGAGGAGGTTTGAACGAGCCCGCTCTGGGGACCGGGCCGCCTACTCCGCGGGTAAAAATGGCTGTCTGGGAGGAGGCGGTGGCGGGCCCGGCGCCCGCGGTGCCAGCCCCGGGAGCAGCAACCTTCAGCCAAACTCGGGTGCGGGGCTCAAGAACGTGCGGACCTGGTGGGGCGGGCGGGGGGGGTGAGGTCGGTGGGTGCCCCTCAGCCAGTGACTGCTGCTGCCCTCCTTTTTTAAAAAGATAATTTTTATGTTGGGAATGCTAAATATTGCCCCGACCCGTGGAGAAAGCGACGGAGGGAAGTTGCTTCTTATTCCAAGGATATTTGGATAATTGGTTTTCCCTTCAACTTTTCCAATCATTCTTTAAAGTGATTAAGGATATCGGGTGTTGTAGAGACTCTCTGGGGAAGTGTGTGTTTCTGATAAATGCTTGATGCCCTTTTCGTCGCTGAAAAAGGCTTTTTGCGAATGATCCGCTCTGATAGTGTGGGGTGACACTGTCGGGTTGTGCTGCCAGACTTAGCGGCCTTCTTCAAATTTGTAAGAGGGAAACGTTGGGGGATTTACTTGGTCACTCTGATTTGTCAGTGTCTTCAGCGTGAAAAAAAAAAAGCGTTTGTGTGAAGGGTTTCTGGGAAAGGCTTGTTTATCGGCTTCTTTTTCCAAGGGAAAGTTAATCTTTGCTGTCATACTGGTTAGAAGAGTAATTGGTTTTCAGGCAAAAATTTCTATTTTCTTAAATTGGGTGTAAATGCCAGCGGGCTGTGCGAGTCTGTAGGATTTTGGAGACAGGCAGGAGAAGGTTTCTGAAATCGTGAAGTCATTAAATACCTTTGTTAATGTCGGAGGCAACCAATTATTTTTGGAAGGGCGTTGATGAGGACATACGCCGTATCTAATCTTCAAATAAGTTAACAGTTTGTGTAGTTCAGGTGACAGCAGTGCATAACTAATAGATATAGTGCTTTTTATACACAAGTCGGGATTACAAAAGAGAATTTCTGGTGAATTATTATTTTGTGAAACATACAAATTCTGAGAAACTCTGTCTTTTACGTTTGGTACAGAATGGAAATTTTCTAATTCTTGAGGAATAAAAGTTGTGCTTTTAGTTTAAATGTCATACCAGAGTTGTTAGGCATGATTATACTAGCTGCTTAATGTTTTGCTGCAAGATTGTCTTCAGAGTTACTCTTTGCATCAGCGGTGGCACTATGTTAGGTGTGCCCATGTATTTAATTTTCATGATCTTTTTTGGTGAGTATTATCCCACTTTTTAGTTGAGAAATAACTTATTCACCGTTACAGAACAACTAAGCAAAGAGGGAGCTGAATTTGAACCTACGGCTGTCTGATTTGTAAAACCTTTAGTCAAAGGATGTTAGAACCAAAATGGAGTTCTAGTGTGCAGGGTTAGAAATACCTTCTGAGATCCTTCCCACCACTCCCCTGCAGAGGTAGCTCCATTCTGATCTGAGTTAGGTATTGATGTTTTCAAAGATTAGGTAAATCACCAGATTTCATCCTTTCAGGTTTTTATAGTAGGGAAACTGAACTGCATAAAGGTTAGGCAGCTTAACCTGCTAGTTAATGACAATAGCAGGATTATGTCTTTACTTCTGAAATAGTTTTTACTTTGAATAGGTGGTGTACATGTATGTCCCGAATTAAAATATATGTGTGTGCACATATATATGTGTGTGTGTGTATATATATATGTATCAAACAGTACAAAAAGGTAGGCCTCGCTTGCCCAGCATACCTACTTTCCAGAGGTAACCAGTATCACCAGTTTCGTGTGTACATCACAGATATTTTAAGCTTATTCAAGAACTCGTAAATATATAGAGAAAGAGCATTCTTTTTTAAAACTCCAACTTTTCTGCACTTAACCTGGAGATTTTCCATGTTAGCCCAAGTGTTGTATTCTTGTTTAAAGCTGTACTGTACAATCGTCCCTTGATATTAAAGGGGAATTGGTTCCAGGACCAAAACCACGAATGCCCAAGTCCCTTATATGAAATAGTGTAGTATTTGCGTATAACCTACTCCTATCCCATATACTTCAAATCATGTCTACTTATAATATTACAATGTAAATGCTATGTTAATAGTTAATATAGGCCGGGCGCGGTGGCTCGAGCCTGTAATCCCAGCGCTTTGGGAGGCCGAGACGGGCGGATCACGAGGTCAGGAGATCGAGACCATTCTGGCTAACAGGACGAAACCCCGTCTCTACTAAAAAATACAAAAAACTAGCCGGGCGAGGTGGCGGGCGCCTGTAGTCCCAGCTACTCGGGAGACTGAGGCAGGAGAATGGCGTAAACCCGGGAGGTGGAGCTTGCAGTGAGCCGAGATCGCGCCACTGCACTCTAGCCCGGGCGACAGAGCGAGACTCCGTCTCAAAAAAAAAAAAAAAAAAAAAGTTAATATAGTTGTTATAGTTTTTTATTTGCATTATTTTTTGTCTCCTCCCCCCCGCCAACAATTTTTGATCCTGGGTTGGTTTAGTCCATGGATGCAGAAGCCATGGATAAGGAGGACGGACTGTGTTCCGTTGTTTGGGTATATTAATTTTTCATGTCATTTATTGATGGCCAAGTAGGTTATTTCGAATGTTCTATTCTGCTCTGGCAAGGCAGCATAGTGTTGTACTTAGAAGTGTGGATTTGGACGTTCAAGTTCCACTTCCATTAAATACTAGTGACATTTACTTATCTTCATCTGTTTTCTCCATTTGTAAAATGGGCCAGTATTTACTTCTGTAGGACAGTCATGAAGAGGTTGGATACATAAAACACGTAGTGCTTTAGTAAGTTTTTTGGGGGTTTTTTGGTGTTTGGATTTTTGGTTTTGTCTTTAGTAATATACATCTCCAAGTATATCTTTTGTATTGGTTACTGAAAGTGCAATTTTTGGCTAGAAAGTGTAAGTGAAATTTTTATAAAATGTTGTCATACTGTCCTTCAGAGAGGACAGTACCAATTTACACAACCACCGTCCTGCCATGCTTTCTAATGAGTGAAATTTTGGTAATGACATACTATCCTAGAAGCATGAGCCTCAGTTTGACTGATTCTTTGAAACAGTCTTAAATTGCCATTTTTTGCATTCTTGAATATGTTCTAAAATAGCAGTCTTTCTGCTGTTTCACATCAGACTTTAATTTTTTAGGATCAATTGAAAAAAAATGCTTGCCGCTTTAGAAAAAAATGATTCTCAAATCATGAAATGCTAAGTTGTGCTCTGGTATCAAATGCAGATTTTCTGCACAGGGTTTTCATAAAGGATTTAGCAGAATATAGAATCTTCAAAACCTGAAGAGATTAATCGACTTTTTAAAAGATTGGATAAAGTTTGGTATTATCAAGGAAAAAAAAATTGGCTTAAAAGGCAACACTTTCTCCTTATTCAGATACACACCAGGAGTCGATCCACCACTGCTCCTTTGGCTTCCTTTAGCTATTAGAGTGATTTCCTCTTGCTAATGGTTTCCCACATTAATTTTAGCATCGCTCTGCCTTCCTTAGCCCCATCCTATGCCAAACAGACATCTATTTAGGAATCTCTGCCTCTGCATAGCTGGGATATTTTAGGCACGGTGCTCTGACCAGCAGCTGAAGTGCTGGCCATGAGCTACTGACACCTGTTGAAAAATGCCAGTAGTTTTAATTTGTAAACCGTCTAAAATTTTTTACATATGTCAATTATGAGATCACTTGGTGGATCTTATATACTTATTCATTAAGCACATATTTAGTAATTGTCGTGCGACAGATAGTATTCCAGAAGCTTAGTATTAGGGAGTTTTTTTGTTTAGGATACAGTTGCTTGCTTCTGTAGTGGAACTTGGGGCTTGTCCTGTACAACAGCGATTATATTTCTCAGAAAACGCTGCCCTGTTGGATTTCTATGAAGTTCTCTAGATTTTATAACACAGTAGGAGCAGCTTAAGTTTTGTTAGAACATTTTAAGACTTGAAGTAAGCACTGATTTGAAACATAGGAGGCTCTCTTCCAGTATGGGAAGCGTGTTTTAATCTGTAAAATACTAAATGGCAAATAAAGCACCTTTTAGGTGTTATTAGTTAATGCTCGCACATTAAGAATATTTTGTCTGAGTTCTTAGTATAGAACATAGTATTTCTTCATTCTTTTCTTTTTTTTTTTTTTCAATAAAAACAGAGTCTTGCTATATTGACCAGGGTGGTCTGGCACTCCTGCCCACAAGCAATCCTCTTACCTTGGCCTCCCAAAGTGCTAGGATGACAGGTGGGAGCCACCACACCTAGCCAGTTTCTTCCTTCCTTAACTCCAAATTTAGGAGGAAGAGTTTATAACATTAGACAGTTGACAAAGCCTGTTTGTTTCTCTTTTGAGAGAAAATTTTTTTTGGTATGAATTGATAATCCTTTGGGAACATTAGATTAAGAGAATGAGAATTTCAAGGCTCTTTACTGTTAAGTGATGGAAATGGAGATGAAGCAAACCTGACTGCATTAGTGTTGCACCACAGCCCCTCACCCTCCCAAATATTTTTGACATGTAAGAAATCTGTTGCCTGTGATATGCTTAACTAAAATATATTTTCTCTACATCATTGGAAAGAATTGGCACATTTTTAATTGAAGTACAGTAAGCAAAATTCTCATTTTAAGATTTACAGACTCTGAAAACGTGAAAAACAGTTACTCGGTGTCTTTTAGAAAAAAGCTAATTCACCATCCTGGCTAACACGGTGAAACCCCGTCTCTACTAAAAAATACAAAAAAAAAAAAAAACTAGCTGGGCGAGGTGGCGGGCGCCTGTAGTCCCAGCTACTCGGGAGGCTGAGGCAGGAGAATGGCGTAAACCCGGGAGGCGGAGCTTGCAGTGAGCTGAGATCCGGCCACTGCACTCCAGCCTGGGCGACAGAGCGAGACTCCGTCTAATTCAAAAGAGATTTTAGTCCCACCGGTGGTGTAAGAGATCCAGCTTCTCAGTCTTTGCCAGCATTTGATGTTGCCGCTATTTTTTAATTTAGCTCTTATATTAAGTGTGTGGTGATAACATTTTTGGCCTTAATTGGTATTTCTCAAATGCCTAGGATAAGTGAACGTCTCATGTTCTTATTTGTCATCAGTAAACTTTTTCTGTGAAATTTCTCTTCTTTGGCTCACTTTTTTTTTGTTTTTAGACAGTCTTGCTGTGTCACCCAGGCTGGAATGCAGTGTCGCTTTCTCAGCTCACTGCAACCTCAGCAGCCTGAGTTCAAGCAATTCTCCTGCTTCAGCCACCGGAGTAGCTGGGATTATGGGTGCATGCCACCACACGTGGCTAATTTCTGTGTTTTTTAGTAGAGACGGGGTTTTGCCAGATTAGATTGCCCTGACTGGTCTTGAACTCCTGGCCTCAAGTGATCTACCTGTCTTGGCCTGCCAAAGTGCTGGGATTACAGGCATGAGCCAGCATGCCTGGCCACTTTGCTTACTTTCTAATTGGATTTTTTTTTCTTTTTACCCCTGAAGTTTTGAGAATTCTTTACATATTCTGTATCTGAGTTCTAGTCAGATGTGTGGTTTGCAAATATTTTCCCTAGTCTATAGTTTGTCTTTGCATTTCTCTCGTAGAGCAGAAGTGTAATGTGATAAAGGCGAGTTTATTGAGCAAGAACTTTTCTTTCATGGGTTGTGTTTTTGGTGTTGTGTCAAAATTTTTACCAAGCTTTAGATACTGAAGGTTCCCCCTGCCATTTTTTAAAAGTTTTGTCTGTTTTGAATTTTTATATAATGTGTGAGATTTAGGTGGAGGGTTTTTGTCTTGCCGTTTTTGTTGTGTTGGGGGTACGTGCGTGTGTGTGCGTGCGTGCGTACATGAGTGCATGTTTTCTGGCCTTCAGATCGTATTTAATCACTCCAGCACTGTTTGTTGAAAAATCTATCATTTCTCCATTAGATAGCTTTTGCATCTTCGTAAAAAAAAAAAAAAAAAAGTCACTTGAACTTAGTTGTGCGGGCTATTTCTGGGTTCTCAGTTCTGTTCCATTGACTATGTGTTTCCTCTGCCAATACCAATCTTGAGTATTATAGCTATGCAGTAAGTCTTGAAATCAAATAGACTAATTTTTCTCACTTTTTAAAAAAATAGTTTTAGTTTTTTTAGTTTATTTTCTTTTCCATATAAATTTGATGATCTTGTCTATAAATGTAAAAAAACTCACTTATTTTGATAACTGTATTAAAATTTCTTTAAAAACTAAACAAACACAATACTTGTCAGCAGTCACACTTCGGGACAGTTGTCCTAGAGAAATGAAAACTTAACGTTCACCAAAAATATGTACATGAATATTTATAGCAGCTTTATTTGTAATAGCCAAAAACTGGGAAACAACTAAATGTCCTTCAGTAGGTGAATGTCCAAGCATATGGTGGTATATGCATCTCATGAAATGCTGTCCAACAGTTAAAGGGAATATACTATTGATAAATATAATAGCTTGGATCACAGAAGCATTGTGCTAGATCCAAAAAGCCATTTCAAAAGTATATGATTCATTTATATAACTTTCTCAAAACAACAAAATTAAGTCCAGTGTGGTGACTTATACCTGTAGTTCCAACTACTTGAGAGGCTAAGGCAGGAGGATTGCTTGAGCCTAGGAGTTCAAGGCTGCAGTGAGCTATGATCACATCACTGCACTCCATCCTGGCAGACAAAATGTGACCCCATATCTTAAAAGAAAAATAGTGACAAAAAGAAACATAGAATTAGAAATTAGAAACGGTGCTTGTCAAGACTTAGGAATGGCAGGAAGAGAGGGATGAATGTGAAGAGTTTTATAGTGATGGAATAACTATGTATCTTTTTGCAGTGGTGATTATACAAATCTGCACGTGATAAACTGTTATAAAAGTCTGTAGACATATTGAACCAATGTCAGTGCCCTGGTTTTGATACTATATTGTGGTTATTTAAGATGTCACCATTAGGAGAAACTAGGTAAAGTACACGGGGCCTACTATCTGTATAACTACCTGTGACTATTTCAAATTAAAATTTTAAAGTACTTTTTATGTATTGTACATGGACTTGATTTTTGTTTCTGTAAAGCAAGGCATATCTCGTTTTCTAGTTGTGGACATTTTAGAAAAAAAATTAAAACAATAGATTTGTTTTAAATCTGGAAATTCATGCAGCTGATATACTCTTCTGAACTGGGCTTTTCAGGCTGCCTTTCTTAATACATTAGAGTGCTAAAGGAAAGTAAAATGTCAGTAACATATTTGTGATTCCAAGACTTTCAGTCATAAGATAAATCTTCTGCTGTACCATTGTCCCTGATTTCAGATTTAAATTATAAGTAGACAAATGCTTCGTAAGTTCTTGAGTTAAGAAAACTATATATATAATTCTTTACCTTTTTTGAACCTCGATTTTTCTAAACTACCCACCTGTAAAATGGGGCCAGCCCACCTGCTTAGCTTTGCTTGGTGGAATGTGAAATGCTTAGTACAGTACTTTTTGTGTAGTAGCAATTTTAGAGATAATTTATCCCAGAATCATGATTTTTAATGGGATTCTAAAAATAGAAATTTCCACAGATTGATACCTGTATCTGAGTATCTTTCTTCATAGATTTTCTTTTCTTGCTATGAAAAATATATTCTCTAACTTCTGGCCAGTAAACAGACTATTTCTACTGTCAGTCATGATAGAAATGAAACAAGGCATGAAAGCAATTTGACTCTTGGCCCTTTTACTTTCAGCTCTTAGTATTTTGGGGTCTATTTTTTTTTCTTCTCTCAAAATTAAAACAGTAGATTTGTTTTAAATCTGTTGTTTTTAAAATACATATTAAACATTTACTCAAGCCTTTTATGGTTTTTATATTAGTGAAGAAAAATTTTAGATTTCTTATGTCTTAATAAGTATTTCAATTGTCAGATGATATTTACATTAACTGTTTTTCCCCTTAGGTTTTCTTCTATTTTCATAGCCAACCAGAACAATGTTCTACGCACATTTTGTTCTCAGTAAAAGAGGGCCGCTGGCCAAAATTTGGCTAGCGGCCCATTGGGATAAGAAGCTAACCAAAGCCCATGTGTTTGAGTGTAATTTAGAGAGCAGCGTGGAGAGTATCATCTCACCAAAGGTATGTTTGATGTTGACATTTTTATTCACTTTGTTGATTTTTTATTGATATGTGAAAATAGAACTTCTAAAACAGTTTTTTAGGTAGGTGCATTGGAGGGCAAGGAAAATCTTTTGAAGTTTTTATTATGTGAAGTCCTTATCACCTCTAGATAAATTTGATATGATTACGGTATGATTCTCTTTTTCTTTAAAAAAATCTCTATATGCACTGATATTTTGATTTGCCTATTTTTAATGGCAAATAAGCATCAGTCGGGGCAGTGCCCAAATATTGTTTACTGATCTGTTCCTTAGAGGAGCTTTTATTTGAGACCCTGTATCAAAAAAAAAAAAAAAGAGGTAGAAGTGCTGTAAATGCATATTACTTAGTAAAATAAGCCAATCTAAAAAGGCTGTATATTATGTGATTGCAGCTGTAGGACATTCTGGAAAAGCCAAAACTATACAAATGAGACAGTAAAAAGATGGGAGGTTGGGGAGAGAATGGAGGGTTGAGTAGGCAGAGCACAGACAATTATTTTTAGAGCAGTAAAACTGTTTTACTTGATATTATAATAGTTAACAAATGTCATTTACATTTGTCCAAACTCGTAGAATGTATAACACTAAGCGTGAACCCTGTTGTGAACTACGGACTTTTGGTAATGATGTGTTATAAGTTTATCAATTTTAATAAATGCAACACTGATGAGGGGTGTCAATTGTGGGTAAGATTATCTGTGTGTGAGGAAGGGAGTGTTTATGAGAAATCTGTGCCTTTTCCTAGGTTTTGCTCTATTTCCTAGATGCAGCCTTCTAACAATTGTTATGTTAGTTTTTATGTATATACACAGAGAAAACTTGTGTACATGTACACAGGAAAGCCTAGAAGGCATATCAAAAGATTATTACAGATTTCCTAGGTGGTAGGATTACAGGTTGTTTTGTTTTCTTTTTAAAGACTAGCCATTTAGTAAACATTTCTTGTTAAATGTTTGTTCACACCCTTAAGTGTTTCTTAAGATTTATTTTTAGCATTATAATTGATAGGCCAAGTGATGTACATGTTTTTGAGATTTCTGATACATACTAACAGTTTGTTCTGGTGAGATTGTACCAGTTTGCAGTGCTGGTCAAATTGTATGAGAACATTGGTATTTTCCATTTTTTTAAAATAGGTATGCTTACTGGGATAAGTTAATGGAAAAGGTAGAAATCGTACTCTTTTCTGGAAAGTATACGTGTGGCTAATCTTTAACATCCGTAAGCAAGTATCGAGTGTTCAGCTTAAAAGGATAACAGATTTTTTCATGATATGTACTGAGTACTTTGTGCCCCTTTAGGGTGGGGGACACTACAAAAGAGTATGAGACAATCTGATAATGAACATACACACGAACAGCCACAAAGGAAAGCAGACAGTTCAAGAATAATGTAAAAGATTGTAATGTGTTTATGAGAGAAAGTGATTTCTCTTACTTTGAATTTTTTAAACCATTTCTGATTGAGCTTTTATCTATTTGGTAACAAGATGTAAAGATATTTCCACAGAGTGAACTGGCCTGAAATTTCTAATGTTTGCTTTGGTGTGCAGTTCGTGTTATGAAAATGTTGGTTTAGTTGTTTAGCATGAGTGTCACATGTGCACATTTGCAGCTGCAAGCTTGCATACTCTTTTTCTCTTCTCTCTTCCACTCCCCCATTGGAAGAGCCACTGGCCCCCTTTGCAGAGCCTTCCCAGAATATGTAGCCTGAAATCTTTATTATATTTATGTTTACACTTTAACACACACTGGCTGAAAAACATATGTCATACCTCATTTTACCTACTGCTAGGCTAAACTCTGAACCAAACTAATCCAGAAAGAAAGCTTTTGCCCAAACACCACTTTTTGAAAGTTGCTAGTGCTAGATAAGATAATAGTTAGCAGAGGTTTTTTTCCCTCCTCCGTTCTTAGGTGAAGGTTCAGTCAATATTAATTTTAAATTTTATAGCACCACATAACAGATTCTGTTTTTCCATTAGGAGCAACATTTTGATTTGAATTTTTTTTTAAATTAGGGATTCATCATCTGATACATTCTGAATCTGATTACAAATTTGGTATAATTTCAGATGTCTAAAAATGTATGGCCATAGACATCATCCTTTATGCTGTAAGTCACATAAAATGCTCATAAATACAGAACCTGAGTGTCATAAGCAGGGTCCTAGAGTGCTATAGAGAATACACATGAAATTTAAAATACAATATTTTCTTTTACAAATAACAATAAACTAAGCATAACTGAAACATTAAGCAAATGTTTAAAAGCTTTTTTTCTTACCTTAGAACTTGTTGCTTTTTATGGCATGGTTTGGGTAAGTATCTGGGGATGTTTGAGTTCATATTGCCTTGTTCTTTCAGTAAATTTTCCTTACGGCTAGAGTAATTTTGAATACTTGTGTTTAGATGGAGTCTTGTCTCATTATTTTATCAGCTACTGCTTTTCCACCTACTGTATCCCATATTAATGTTGATCAAGATCTGCCTTGAAAAAAGGTTGGGAGTATATTTTCTGGTGAAAGGCTATGGCTGCTATTGTTCTTTATCAATTAGTATGCTTTCCAAACTTTGTTTTTAAATCAGTATGCTTTCCAATTAATGGAAACTTAGTAAAAAGTAACTTAAACAATAAGGGAAATAACAGACTTAATTAACTAAAATTTTGGAAACAGGGAGATCTGAGATTGGTTCAGCAGCTTGATTATGTCATCCAAGGATTCTCCATCCTTAGAGTGTTGGCTTCTTGTCCTCATACTTTAGCATTGTGGTTTACAGGGTGACTGCATGAAGCACCAAGCAAGCCCTACCTATTCACAAAGCAGGAAAGAGGGAAGGGAGGGAGACATTCTTTTTGGGGGAAAATCTTTCTCGGAAACTCTCTGGCATACTTCACCTATTACTCAATTGACTGTTTCATGCCCACTCATGAACAGGTATTAGTAGAGAGGAATGAGACATCTGTCAATGTAGGGGACATTTGCTTCTCAAACAAAATCAGAATTGACTTAGCCAGCAAGAAACAATGGCTCTGGTCTGGCAACCAAAAGTGTTACGTGCTCCTTAATGTGCTAATGACAACAATTCATGGAATGGTTTAGTGCTTGCTTCCTAGCTTCCTTCATATTTGTGTTAATTCATGAATTACCACTCACTGTGTCTTTTCAGGATATTCAGTTTTCAGGGAATTTATAGATAAGGACAGTGAGAAATGTACGTGATTATAAGGCAACTTTAAAGGAAAAAGATAAAAAAAATAAAGACTATAAATAGCATGAAATGCAGGTTTTGAAATATGATTAATGTTTTATTCATAGGTGAAAATGGCATTACGGACATCAGGACATCTCTTACTGGGAGTAGTTCGAATCTATCACAGGAAAGCCAAATACCTTCTTGCAGACTGTAATGAAGCATTCATTAAGATAAAGATGGCTTTTCGGCCAGGTATTGTTGAACTTGTTTTTTTTTATTTTTTTTTACTTTGGAGTTTCTCTTGTTTTTTTGTGTTACTTAGCTAAATGCATATTCTAAATCTACTTGCTTTATTATAATTGCAATACAAGGAACCCTTCAAAGATAGTGCAAGGCTTGGGGAGGCAGTGCTTCAAGGGAGGAAACCTACTTGCATCTCTTCTCCCTGTGAGGTAATGGAGCTCACCCCCTTTTTTGTTCTTCCTTTGGAGCTGCCTTTTTAATACTTTTTTCAGCAGCTTACATGACTGAGTCATCAAGAGGTTGAAATGTTGAAAACTAATTGTTATGTAATGATTTTTTAAAATATAGCTCAGAAAAGACAATTTTAGGATTTTAAACTTTTTTTCTAAGTAAATATTCTTTGTAGTTTTTTGTTGTTTTGTTTTAGGTATTGATCGGTTATAAAACTGGAGTCTGCCAACCACGCCACCATCTAAGTAGATAATTAATATTTAAATTCACATATCTTTCTATAATTTTTAAAAAGCATTGATGAAATTTTTATTCTAATGAAAATAATGTGTATAGTAGAAACACCTTAAACAGTTTCTACTGAGGATACATTCTAGTACTTCAGTTTATGTCAATATTTGAACAGTAAGATGTTTGAGATGTAAGATTTTATTTAAAAGTAAAATATTTAGGAAAAGACTACAATACCTAATATGTGACCAATAAGCACATTTTATCTAAATAACATGCTTTTTGTCTTTCAAAGTAAGGCATATTTATTATAGACAACTTGAAAAATATAGGAAAAATATAAAGAAAATTAAAATTGTGTAATTCTTTCTCTATAATAACCAGCTCCTTTTAACATTTAAGGTACTCTTTTGCAGTCATTCTTTTTCCGCCCTCATAAATATCATGTTTAATTAGGAAACTATTACTGGTTATTTGTTGATATGTCTGTTTAAACATTTATGAGCTTAATGCATAATTAGTGCTTTGACTTTTTCCTAAAGCAAGGAATACGATTTAAGAGCATGGTAAAAGAGAAATACTTGTGCTTCAAGGTATTTTGCATATGTTATCAACCTTTCTATTAGAATATAAACTTAGGAAATTATACCTACTTATCTGTCTCTAATCCCTAGATAATTTTTGCGGAGCTGGATATTCAAGCTTAGCATTTCTTTTCTAGGTGTTGTTGACCTGCCTGAGGAAAATCGGGAAGCAGCTTATAATGCCATTACTTTACCTGAAGAATTTCATGACTTTGATCAGCCACTGCCTGACTTAGAGTATGTGTCTTCTTTTAAAAAAAATTGTTGACTTGGTCTACAAAAAGCAGTAGTATTAGCTTCCAAATGTATAGTTTTCCTTGGAATGTTTTACATTAACAGGTAGCTAAAATGCATATATATGTTTATTTAGGATAGTATATAAATATGGAACATAAAACCTAGAAAGTTGTTCTTCTGTAAGAAAATCATGTGGATATCAGCTTTAACACAGCTAAGATGTGAGAGTTTTGAGGCGCTTAGGCCAAAGCTTATGTAAACTGAAACAGTCATGTATGCTTGTTACATAATGATAGCAGGGATTGTAAACTGTTGCTTCATGATATTTTTCAGAATTATATGTTAAAGTCGGCTACTTGTTATCTGCTTGGCCAGGCTATACTCAGAGTCATAATTCTGTTCTGGTTTTTTTGTTTTGTTTTGTTTTGAATGAACATGCGAGATAACTTTTTATGAAGAGCAACAAAGGGTCATTGTCACGACACACATTTGAGAGGAGAGAGTTACACAGAAATGGCCGTTATAGCAGAGTACTGTAGTATGTTTCCCTTTTCTCAAGCCCTTACCATCCAGCTATCATGCCATGATGTTGGAACGTGACTATAGTTTTCCAAGGGACTTAGTAGCATAACTGACAACCAAGCCACTCTACACCATTACAAATTTCTCTGCTTTTTGAAATGATCTGTGGCTTCTAATTAGAGTAAGTTCATGACCTATTTTGTTATTGCATGTGTATTGATTAGTTCTAGGCTGTATCTAGCTGTTTAACTTTTTTCTCTCCTTTTGATATTGTATTTGAAAATTTTTTATTGTGGAAATTTTTAAACATAACTAATAACTAGAGAAATTAGGATTATGAACCATATATGTCAGTTATTCAGCTTTTTAAATTACAAGTATATTGCCAGTCTTATCACATCTATTTTTCCCCCAGCTTACCTCACAGCCCCCACTAGATTATTTTAAATTAAGTAACAGATAATCTTATTTCATCTGTAAATAGTTCGATATTTGTCTCATAGAGGTAAAAGAATTTTTAAAGCCTCCATAACACATCACACCTTTAAAAAAATTATCAGTAATTCCTTATTATAGACATACCTTGGAGATACTGTAGGTTTCGTTCCACTGCAGTAAAGCAAGTTAACAAGTTTTGGGGTTTCACGGTGCCTATAAAAGTTATGTTCACACTGTACTCTATAGTCTATTAAGTGTGCAGTAATAGCATTATGTTTAAAAAAGCAGTGGGCATATCTTAAAAATACTTCACTGCAAAAAAAATGCTAGTGATCATCTCAGCCTTCAGCAAGTTGCAGTTCTTTTGCTGGTGGAGGATTTGCCTCCATGTTGATGGCTGCTGACTGAAATGGGTGGTGGTTGCTGAAGTTTGAGGTAACTGCGGCGATTTCTTAAAATAAGACAACAGTGAAGTGTGCTGCATCGATTGACCCTTCCGTGGGAGATTTCTTTGTAGCATATAATGCTACTCGATAACATTTTACCCCAATAGAACTTCTTTCAAAATTGGAGCCAATCATCTGAAACCCTACCACTCACTGCTTTATCAACCAAGTTTATGAAATATTCTAAACCCTTTGTAGTTGTTTCAGCAATATTCACAGTATCTTCTTCACTAAGAGTAGAATCCATCTCAAACCACTTTCTTTGCTCATCCATAAGAATTAACTCCTCATTTGTTAAAGTTTTATTCCAAGATTGCATCAATTTAGTTACACCTTCAGGCTCCACTTCTTTTTTTTTTTTTTAGACAGAGTCTCACTCTGTCGCCCAGGCTGGAGTGCAGTGGCCGGAGCTCAGCTCACTGCAAGCTCCGCCTCCCGGTTTATGCCATTCTCCTGCCTCAGCCTCCTGAGTAGCTGGGACTACAGGCGCCCGCCACCTCGCCCGGCTAGTTTTTTGTATTTTTTAGTAGAGACGGGGTTTCACCGCGTTAGCCAGGATGGTCTGGATCTCCTGACCTTGTGATCCGCCCGTCTTGGCCTCCCAAAGTGCTGGGATTACAGGCTTGAGCCACCGCGTGCGGCCCAGGCTCCACTTCTAAGTCTAGTTCTCTTGCTTTTTCCGCCGTATCTGTAGTTACTGCCTCCACTGAAGTCTTGAACCCCTCAAAGTCATGCATCAGGGTTAAAATTAATTTCTTCCAAACTTTCTGTCTATTCCACTGAAACTTTCTCCGTATGAACAATAAGGTAGTTTTGTTTTCTTATTCATGTTCACTTGAGTAGTATTTTTAATTTCCTTCAAGAACTTTTCCTTTGCATTCACAACTTGGCTGTTTGGTGCAAGAGGCCTAGCTTTTAGCCTAAATCAGCTTTAGACATGACTTCTTCACCAAGCTTAGTTATTTCTAGCTTTTGATTTAAAGTGAGATACGTGTGACTCTTCGTTTTACTTGAACAAATGATAGCCATTGTAGGGCTATTAATTGGCCTTATTTCAATTTGTTGTGTCTCAAGGAACAGGGAGGCCCAAGAAGAGGGAGAAACATTGCAGGGGGCAGGGTGAGCGGAAGGGCAGGAGCAGTCAGAACACACAGAACATTTCTTAAGTTTGCCAAATTATTTGGGCATCCTTTGTGGCACCCAAAATAATTAAAATAGTAGCATCAAAGATCACTGGGCCGGGTGTGGTGGCTCACACCTGTGATCCCAGTGCTTTGGGAGGCTAAGGTGGGAGAATCACTTGAGGCCAGGAGTTTGAGACTAGCCTGGGCAGTATAGTGAGATCCTGCCCCCCCATCTCTACTAAAAAATAAGCAAAAAAATTTAAAAGATCATTAATCAAGATCACCATAACAGATATAATAATGAAAAGTTTTTAAATAGCATGAGAATTACCAAATATGACAGAGACATGAAGTAAGCTTGTGCTGTTGGAAAATGGCACCAATAGACTTGCTCGAGGCAGTGTTACCACAAACCTTTGGTTTGTTAAGAACTCAGCATCTGCGAAATTCAGTAAAAAAAAGTGCAGTAAAACAAGGTATGCCTATATGATATCCAGTCAGCATTCAACTGTCTCCAATTGACATGTTGGCTTTTTTTTTTTTTTCCTCTTTCCAGTTTGAGTTGAGGCTAAACAAAGTCTACAAACTGCTTCTGGTTGATATAGCTTATGGGTCTCCTAAGAATCTATTACAGCTTTGCCTCCCTCCTATTTTTTTTCCTTGCTGTCTATTTTTTTGTACAGACTTGGTCAGTTGTTTTGAGGTATTAATGTTCTGGATATGGCTGATAGTGTTTAGATTGGTGTTTAGCATTGTACACTTTTTATTTTTTAGTATTTTTAAACTATATGAGAGATGATTCTTTATTAGAGGAAGAAACTGAGTCTCAGGGAAGTCAGGGAACTTTAGAGTTTACACCGCCTGTAAGTTGCAGGGTCCTAATGAAAACCCATGCCAGTCTAGCCCATCATTTCTAATTTTTTCCTCTATACTTGTTTTAGTGACTTCTGCATATTACGTTGTATTTGCTGATTTTTGATGCTTTTCAAATTTAAATACAAGTTAATTTCCAAATCACTTGCATTCTTGGATTACACTGGGATGTATGAAGGTATTAAATATTAAGGCTTCTAAAACTTGGTGGGTTGTGTGTATATATATATATATATTTTTTTTTTTAATTTTTCTTATAGAGAGAATTGGGATTTTTTTTTCTTATAAACACAGTGAGACTTGAGACTAAAATGTATTTGACCTTCTTTTAAAGTGACATCGATGTGGCCCAGCAGTTCAGCTTGAATCAGAGTAGAGTGGAAGAGATAACCATGAGAGAAGAAGTTGGGAACATCAGCATTTTACAAGAAAATGATTTTGGTAAAAGAGAAACAAATTACTAGCCATTAGTTTATAATGTTATATTGTGCCACTAATAGCAATTTCAGAAGAAAATCAGACTATATTCACATTGACAGAAAGACTTAAAATTTCATGTAATGCATTTTCATCAAGAAAAGAATTTGGCTTTCTTACCAGTATATTAAGCATTATTTTCATATTTAGAGCTAATTGTTTACCTACTCCTCTCCATATATACAATCATAGAACCTGTATATTGATTTCTGCGAGGAGTCCCAGTATTGAAGTAGTGATCATGTTTAAACCAACCATTTTGGAACGGTTGGTTTCCCTATTATACTTGCTATTCAAAAACAGGTATTCAAAACTAGTAGCAAGTCATATTCTTTTTTAAAAGACGGGGTCTGTGCTGTGTTATCCAGGCTGGAGTGCAGTGGCTCTTCACAGGCAGGATTATAGTACACTACAGCCTCGAACTCTTGGATTCAAGTGATCCTCCCACCTCAGCCTCAAGTAGCTGGGACTGCAGGCACATGCCACTGTACCCAGAACCAGATTATTTTCTTGATGAAACACATTATAACAAGAAAATTTAAGCTGTGACTGTTAATGTAACTTAACATATGTACATATTTAGAGTTTAACATATTTTAGGATCATTTAAATCCAGATCTAAGGTTGAATTTGTTAGTCATGCCCAAGTATTGTAGCTGTGTGTAACTGAGTCATTTTAAAAAATTCAGATGCTAAGATTTAAAGTTTAAACTAGATATTTTAACATTTGAAGATAAGACTTCAGTAAGCAAATGTGACATAATTATAATAAATCATTAGCTGTTTTCTTTTATCACAGTGCTATTTCTAATCTTTCTAAACTAATGACAAAATTTGTTTAGGTGATTTTGGAATGGATGATCGTGAGATAATGAGAGAAGGCAGTGCTTTTGAGGATGACGACATGTTAGTAAGCACTACTACTTCTAACCTCCTATTAGAGTCTGAACAGAGCACCAGCAATCTGAATGAGAAAATTAACCATTTAGAATATGAAGACCAATATAAGGATGATAATTTTGGAGAAGGAAATGATGGTGGAATATTAGGTATGTGAAAAAATGATGGTTACTCGAACATAAGCAGAATTTCTTTATTGTAAAGTTTTGGAAGCAGTTGCTAATTCTGAGTCTTGAACAGCTTTTAGATATGTATGAGTGAATTGTGATCAGTTGGTTCAGTAAGACATTTTGGTAAAATTAGCCTCTTAAAATATTATAACAAAACTTAAATATGCTTATCAGAATGCTAAATTGTATTAGTACTTAAAACTGTTCTGTTTGTGTTTGATAGCTGTGTTAAGTAAATATTTTTTAAAATAGATAAATTAACTAGAAAATACAAATGAAAAATGAGAATTTTTTTATATACTAAGTGTTTTATACTTTTATAAACTACCTGGAGGAGAAACAGATAAAAATTGAATATATGTTTAAATTTTATCCCTTTTAACGTAATTTTGTTTTTCCATTGATTGGCTATTGTGGTTTTGGCATTTCTTCTAGAAATTATAACTAACTTACATTCCTTATTTCAGATGACAAACTTATTAGTAATAATGATGGCGGTATCTTTGATGACCCCCCTGCCCTCTCTGAGGCAGGGGTGATGTTGCCAGAGCAACCTGCACATGACGATATGGATGAGGATGATAATGTATCAAGTAAGCGTTTCATGTTTAGTGATTCTAGGGATGATTGTATGGCATCCAGAAAGATACTTACCATAGAAGATGACAAACTAGAAGTTGTAGTTTTTGATGAATTACAAATATCTTTAAGTACAGTGCTTATGATTGATTAGTGGTTCTGATTCTGTGTTTAATCTTGCGCCCCTCCCCATTTTTTGGCCAATTGAGTTACAAGTCTGGTGGGGCTTTCCTATTAACTAGAAAAATATTTTTTTTTTAGTAATAATAGGATTTCTTTCTATTTCATGAAGAGTTTTTTCTCCCACCATTTGTAGGATATAACATACCAAAGCTTTTTGTGACTGTGTTTTTTTTTTTTTTTTGACAGTGGGTGGGCCTGATAGTCCTGATTCAGTGGATCCCGTTGAACCAATGCCAACCATGACTGATCAAACAACACTTGTTCCAAATGAGGAAGAAGCATTTGCATTGGAACCTATTGATATAACTGGTGAGCATATGAACCCTTAGATTTATACAGCATACAACATGAGGTCTTACTTCTGGTTTTTGCCTGTCTACTGGTCTGCTACTGTTGTTTTAGATAACTAGGCTTCTTGCTTTTTTCTGGTTTTTTGCCTGTCTACTGATCTGCTGCTGTTGCTTTCGTTAACTAGGCTTCTTGCTTTTATGTCACAGTCATCTGTCATAGTCTTTCTTCTATCCAATTATAATTTTGAGTATTTTGTAGAATGTCTGTGCAAGTTGCTGTGAAATATAAAAGTATAGAACAAGCTTTCTGATAATGCGTATCTTAGTCTCCTGGGGTTCCCAGAATGTTAGCAGCTCACATGTGTAACAACTAGAAAACATTGGAAAGCATTTTTCAATAAATTACAATTCTGAATGCTGTATAGTTGGGCTACAAGCTGGAAAAAAACTAAAAGTATTCTTTTAAAAAAAACAAAACTGGAGGCTGGTGTGGTGGCTCCCACTTGTAATTCAGTACTTTGGGAGGCCCAACCAGGAAAACCACGTGAGGCCAGGAGTTTGAGACCAGCCTGGGCAGTAAATATAGTAAGACCTGTCTCTTCAAAGAGAAATTTTTTTTTTTTTTTAATTTTATGTGCTCTCAGAATTTGCCTTTTTCCACACGTTCTGAAAAAAATCTTTTTAAATTTAAAAACTGGAAACGTCAAAAATTCTAGAATAAGTAATCTTTTTCTTGTAGTTTTTTTAAGTAACATTGCAAGACACATAATTTGAGGAGGGCTGCTTCTAAATGACAGACAATTTGAGATAATGGGGATATAAAACTTAACAGTTTCTAGGTGGTTTATGAGGACAGTAGGATAGAATACTTGAAATCGATTACAGTGTAATTTAGACATAGTTTTTACCTTTAAGTAGAACAAGATTACCCTTTTGGGTTTCCCATTGATGAGGAAAATGGACAATTAAGTAAAATATATACTTTATTAGATAGTGAGATTAGAGAAGAGACTCTCACTGTGTGTAACATCTTTTTGTGTATATATATATATTTTAAGTGTTGATCCAAAAACCTTTGGGGTATGTCCGACAGGGTGAAATTTTGAGGATTTTATTTAACCCCATGAGCTTTTCTGCATTTTAAAAAAGAGACAATACCACCTACTTATAAGTTTTAAGGACTAGAAAGGACTCTTTTAAAATGTCTAGGATGGAGTTACAGGTCTATCTGACTGGGCTTGGGCTTGTTTCATTCTATCAAGCAGCTTCCACAACTGCCATATATGAATTACAACTTTTCTAATAAAAATAATAGTATTTGCAATCATTAAAGAAAACTCAGTCTGTGAGTTTGAGTGATGGGCCCTGTTTCAAATGAGAAAATGAGCCCAACTCTGAAGGGTATGATATGTTCATTGTTTGCGGTATAAAACTACATAGGCAAGAATGTATTGGACCTTACATCATTTTACTTATTTTCTGCTAAAAGTCTATACTTACTCAGCAAATTTTTGTTGGATGCCTATTGTGTTCCAGCCTCTATTCTAAATGATGGTTGGAAAACATCAGTTAAAACATTCTATACTTATGAAGTTTAACTTTTCTGCTAAAGTCTGTGTGTAGAAAAGCAGGGGAATATAGTCAGTCCAGATCTTGTAACTGTGTGTTCCATGCTGGCCTCTCAGGAAAATGATCTTATTTTTTATTATCATTCCAGTTAAAGAAACAAAAGCCAAGAGGAAGAGGAAGCTCATTGTTGACAGTGTCAAAGAGTTGGATAGCAAGACAATTAGAGCACAACTTAGTGATTATTCTGATATTGTTACTACTCTGGATCTGGCACCGCCCACCAAGAAATTGATGATGTGGAAAGAGACAGGAGGAGTAGAAAAATTGTTTTCTTTACCTGCTCAGCCTTTGTGGAATAACAGACTACTGAAGGTAATACAGTTTGCAGAATTTTTACTTCATATACATTCTGAGTATCTAAAAAAAAAGATTCTAAAACCTTTGAATCATTTTTGATCAAGTATTTTGCAACCGTATGGCACGTTTTCTTTTTTCTGCCTTAAATCACAGTGTACTGGGCATAACTTCATTTGAAATACATGGATAAGTGACACCTGCATTTCTAAAAGATGTAAAATGAATTTTCCTTATTTTAAAAAGCCACTGACATGTTTAATAATACTTCTCTCTGTAATAAACTATTAGTTATATCGTCTTAGTTTTTTTTACATCTGAATTCTTGAAATGTTTTCTGAATAAAACATGAGTGGTTCTGCTTTTTCCATGGTAAAGAATTCTGGCTTCAGGAAGTATT
The DNA here is from genome assembly GCF_000951035.1 of Colobus angolensis palliatus. Taxonomy (NCBI): domain Eukaryota; kingdom Metazoa; phylum Chordata; class Mammalia; order Primates; family Cercopithecidae; genus Colobus; species Colobus angolensis. Next base: position 5,119,713 of record NW_012115132.1, read on the forward strand.
TTGGTTTTTTTGTTTGTTTTTCCATTTATAGGCTCTTTTCTGCTTACATTCCACAATATTCCAAAATAAGATTCACAGGTACTGGTGAATGAAGCAGTGCTGTTAGGCTACTATTCTGTCTGAAGTTGAGATATGCACAGAACCTATTGATTTTACTGTGTATTTAGAATATAGTAATATATTCTAAATTTAAAGTATCCAAGAGCAACAAAGTTGTGCTCTTTATTGTAAGCACTGTCAAATAATTATTTTTAAGAAGGTCGTTAAACTGTTTATTCTTTGACTCAGTAATTTCATTATTAGAAATTTTTCCTAAGGAAGTAATTCAAAGTATGGAAAAGCTACCTCTGTTAATGTTGATTACATTCTTGTTCACAGTTTTAAAAAGAGAGAAGCCTGACATTTTAAGAGTAGAGGAATGGTTCAAAATGAAATATATAATCATTAAAAGTAGTTTAAATGAGACTGGGAGCAGTGGCTCATATCTGTAATCCCAGCACTTTGGGAGGCTGGGGCAAGTGGATCACTTCAGGTCAGGAGTTAGAGACCAGCCTGGCCAACATGGTGAAATCCCATCTGTACTAAAAATATAAAAATTAGCCATGTGTGGTGGTACACTGTAATCCCATCTACACAGGAGGCTGAGGCACAAGAATCACTTGAACCCGGGGGGCAGAGGTTGCAGTGAGCTGAGATTGTGCCACTGCACTTCAGCCTGGGCAACAGACTGAGACTCCGACTCAAAAAATAAAAATAAAAAGTAGTTTAAATGATAGCTAATAAGGTTACCATGTAAGTGAAGAAAACACAATTTAAAGCTGTTTGGTATGAGACCAGTTAGGATGAGTTTTAGTTGATGAATATAAAAATAAACTGCAGGCAGATAAATGGAAAATCCCTTAAGGTTGTGAGATAATGGATACAATTTTTTTAGTTTATCTAAAATGTCTGCAGTTATAATTTGAAAACTCATTTAAAATCATTTTCAGATGGAATAAAGTGTGAATATGATAAAAGCTATGCTAAATTATACACTTAGAATATACTTTTGGAAGATATAAATCAGTGGTGACTTTAGATTTATTTTATCATTGAAATTTTTCTTTTTTTTCCTATAGCTCTTTACACGCTGTCTTACACCGCTTGTACCAGAAGACCTTAGGAAAAGGAGGAAAGGAGGAGAGGCAGATAATTTGGATGAATTCCTCAAAGAATTTGAAAATCCAGAGGTTCCTAGAGAGGACCAGCAACAGCAGCATCAGCAGCGTGATGTTATCGGTTTGTTCTGTTGGAATAGTTCCTTGATGAAGTTCACATGAGTATTTGGCTTAAAATTTACCTTTAAACTGTCAGACTGAAAGAAATGAGGAATCAAAGATATGCTCAAATGTTTGGGCAGGGAAATGCGTTGGACCTGATTGCCTTATTTAAGTATGAAGCTTCCTGTCTTTCCAGAGGTTTAAGGTTCAGAACTGGCAGGGGAGATAGTCTGCTAAAGAATTGTCCTACATTGTACTGGGGGTAGGACTTGTCCTTTTAAGATCCCCTTTACGTATATTGCTAAAAATTGACTAAACCTTTATGGAACTAAAATTTTATCTGGCCTTCTTCATTAACAAAAACATTACATATGTCTTAGTGTACTAGTTTAAAAAATAAATGGTTCTATAATGTTCAAAACTGTATGACCTATGTTTTCTCTTCATATGACCAATTGCAGATGAGCCCATTATAGAAGAGCCAAGCCGCCTCCAGGAGTCAGTAATGGAGGCCAGCAGAACAAACATAGACGAGTCAGCTATGCCTCCACCACCGCCTCAGGGAGTTAAGCGAAAAGCTGGACAAATTGACCCAGAGCCTGTGATACCTGTAAGTAAGCAGATCTATCCATTAAGTCATTTGAAGGTATTCATACAGTTAGTAGCAAGTGGTATTTAGGGAGGCCTTTTAAAGTATCTTGGTTTTGACAGAAAATGGTAAGGAATGAGTCCCGAGGAAGAAGAGCAACAGGATGTAGACAGTCCACTCCTAATGGGAGAATATGTTCTGGGAGTCTCTGCAGTCTTTCTGACTCTTTTTGAATAGTATTGCTTTAGAGTGCTCCAAAGTGAGCATCCTTGACTCTGAAGTTGGTTCTGATTTATTATTTGGGAAACATTCCTGCATACCTTCAGTACTAGGCAGTTTTAGGTCATCTTATTAAGTAATCAGAATAAACTTGTCAAATACCTGAGAAAATGTAAAGCATTATCTGTCTGCTTCATTCAAACTTTGACTACCATTAAGTTCAGCTAGGATAGGAAAGCTAAGCAATTATGAACGAGGAAATAGTAGGGTTTGGTTTAGGGCTTTCAATCTTAAGTCTATAGAATAAATGAATTTGAGCAAAGGGAGGCTTTTTGATAACTTCAGGCTTCTTGTTCAGCCTCCATCAAGAATACTCTGCCAATTTTAAGAACTAGTTTTCTGTGCCCTCTGGTGGTGACAGTTGTCAATAAGAGCATTTTTCTGTATGAGCTCAGGACTAGGAACACAGTGATGAGTAGGTGACTTTCATAACCACCCTCCTTCTGGTAATTCTTTGGTTTCTTAAAGACTTTGGTTTTAATGTTCTTAACTCTTTATATTAAGCCTGAGAGAAAATAAATATAGGAAGTGGACCCAGAAAAGCAGTGTCCTCACTCCTATTATTTGCTGCCGTGAGACATTCAAGACTCTCAGAGTGAAAGCTTGTGATTTTTAAGTTACAATATAATAACCTTACAGAAGCTTTAGTAGTTAAAAAGCATTTGACTCCTAAAAAGTAAGTATGAAAATGAAACATGGTTTAAGGTAACGGTCAGTTTCTTTTGTAAGCTACTTCGATGTAGTTTTATAAAAAATAAAAAAAGATACATACTATAATAAATTTCGCTTGTGGGGAAGTATGGAGATATAATCTCAGTATTTTCGGCTCAAAAACTTCAGCCACTGTGTATTTGCATATTTAAAATAAGCTACTTTAAAAACATACGTCTTAAATTGTCTTATTTGTATTGCTTTAAGCCTCAGCAGGTAGAGCAGATGGAAATACCACCTGTAGAGCTTCCCCCAGAAGAACCTCCAAATATCTGTCAGCTAATACCAGAGTTAGAACTTCTGCCAGAAAAAGAGAAGGAGAAAGAGAAGGAAAAAGAAGATGATGAAGAGGAAGAGGTGAACTAATTAATAATTTTCATTCCAGATTTAGCAAAAACCTCCAACCAGCTGTTTTGTTTTTCATATTGGGGCTAACTTAATTGATGTTGAGCATCAGAGTTATATTAAAAAAAGAATATAAGCAAAATTTTACCAAATTCGTAGTGGTGTCAATCATCGTTAGGAACATCAAATTTTATGCTGTGCTGTAACTCATTGGCTCCCTTGTGGGCTTTTGAAGGACATGGAATTGCCCTTACGCTGATTTCTTGCCTGACTTCTAGACTGCTTGTAGCTGCTTTTACTGTCTTGTGGTCAGTGGTCGATTCTTAACTGCTGTTATCTACTTCTGCTATAACCTCTTCTGTATCTGTGGTGGCCTGGAAATCAGATAAGCATACATTTTGCACTTGTCTGGGTTTTGTTTTTTGTTTTTCCTTTAGTTGGACCCCAGGGTAAAGCATAACTTTGCTAAAAACCTAGACTGAGTGAAGGCTTGAATGACTTTGTTTTGACAAAGTAAGAGGTGTTTTAGGAATCAATTTCTTTTTCCTGGGGCGTGTTTATGCTGTTGAAGGTCCTCCTTCTTCTCCTTCTCCTTCTCCTTCTTCTCCTTCTCCTTCTCCTCCTCCTCCTCCTCCTCCTCCCTTCCTCCCTCCCTCCCTCCTCCCTCCTCCCTTCTTCCCTCCCTCTTCCTTTCCTTCCTTCCTTCCTCCCTCCTCCCTCCCTTCCTTCCTTCCTTCCTTCCTTCCTTCCTTTCCTCCCTTCCTTCCTTCCTTCCTTCCTTCCTCCTTCCCTCCCTCCTCCTCCTCCTCCTTTCTTCTTCCTTATTTCTGGATCATTGAGGTTGTTAAGACTTGGAATTTATTCTTCTGTTTGATATTCTGTCAGATATGTTACTTAAACCTTTTAATTTAAAATAAGGTGTCCTTTAGGTAGCATTGAAGCTGTTTAAATTTCTTCAGGACCAAAAAAGGTTATGGATTGGATAAATTTTCATTAACATCTGTTCTTAATTCTAATAATAGTGCATATCTTCAATATGAATACCTTATTTTACAACCAAAATTAGCTTCAGAGCTATTCCTATGTGTGAGGGTATGCCATTATCTCAGACTTAGTTGTGAATAAGTATTAAAATACTTGTGGTTTCTGTATATAGTTTCAGCATAGCCTGGGAACATCACAACTGCTGCCTTGCACCCACCTTGGACTTTAAAAGTCATTTAGGCAGCACGTGGCTGAGAACTATGTTGCTCAAGTGAAATATATAATAAGGGTTATAGCCCATTCATTTTAAAACGCCATGTAGACCAATAATAAATCCTCAACTTAGCTAGTCTGCAGGCTCTTTGGTACTGCTCCACAATGAGATTAGGAGTCTGCCAGAACGTAAGTCATTTGGAAAATCATGTTGCAATATTTGTGTATGTATATTTAGTTGAAATAGACATTATATTTAGTGGTACAGTTGATTTTTATCATTAAGTTCTTGAAGAGGGGCCAGTAACCAAAAGCTCCATGATCAGCAGCGTCCACAGACCACATAGTGTGTGTAGACAGCATCCTTGCCAAATGTTTGCTTGCATATAAACAGAGGACTTTGCCTTGTAATTTAAGAAAAACTCTTCAGTTTATACTCTAGATGCTAAGTGATTGCTCAGCAGCATTAAGTACAGTTTCCTGTTAGTTCAAAATACACAATCTCAAGGTAATTGAGGAGCTTTTAGGAGATGTAGAAGTACTTCATTTTGCATTGGACTTGTTTTGTCAGCTTTTTGGGGGTCATTTTCATTCAGGATGAAGATGCATCAGGGGGTGATCAAGATCAGGAAGAAAGAAGATGGAACAAAAGGACTCAGCAGATGCTTCATGGTCTTCAGGTATTGCTACTGTTGTCTTAGAGGAAAATGCTTTATCAAAGGGTTTTGGCATTGTTCCCCCCCCAAAAAAAAGTTACATGCTGGAAACAGAAAGCATACTTTTGTGAAACTCTTCCCAAAACTACATTATTTTTAAATGTTTTAATTAAATACATAAACTGTTAGGCCAAGAGTAAGCCTGAAAAGCAGAACCATGGTGACATATTACACAACTCCTTTGTATGCCTGCACTTTCTTGTTTTTCGTTGAGTAAATTTAATGTGATGGATCATTACATTTATTGGGTCATTGTGTAACATCAGATGTCACTTTTCCTTGTGCTTTAATGTCCTAGACACAGACAAGATACCTTGAACATCTGCAGAATGCCAAGCAAGTTGCTCAAGGTTTCTTAAAACAGGACAGTGACATTTAATTTTTTTTTTACTTTAAAAACTGTAAGTGCTAGATTTTACTATTATATTACATTAGCTGTCTAAATAAATTGATTACTTTAATAATACATGTCAGAACAATTTTGCTGGTTTCTTGGACTTTCTTATTTAGATTTTAGATGTACCATAACATACTTTGGCCTTTTACCCTCTTGATTAACATGAGAATCATATACTGTTTTAAAAAGTGCAGTCTTTGTCCTGAGCAGAATATATAGTTTGTTTTTTCCAGTAACCAAAATTAGCATCTGTGTTAGTCTGTTTTGTGTTGCTCTAAAGGAATACCTGAGTCTGGGTAATTTATAAAGAAATGGAGTTTATTTGGCTCACAGTTCTGCAGACTGTACAAGAAGCAAAGCACCAGCATCTGCTTCTGGTGAGGCCTCAGAAAGCTTGTAGTCACGGTGGAAGGCAGAGGGGGAGCAGGTGTGTCACATGGCGAGAGAGATGGCTAGGCTCTTTTAAACAACCAGCTCTCTTGTTAACTAATGAGCAAAAATTCACTGATTGCTGCGGGGAACCATTCATAAGGGATCCACCACCACCCCCATCCCCACCCCCACCCCGTGACACAAACACCTCACTAGGCTCCATCTCTAACACTGGGGAATCACGTTTCAGCATGAGATTTGGAGGGGACAGATATTCAAACTGTCAGCATCCTCACTGAATTACTACTTTATTTTACAGGTTACTTTAAGTTACCCTTTTTGGTTTTATTTCAGCGTGCTCTTGCTAAAACTGGAGCTGAATCTATCAGTTTGCTTGAGTTATGTCGAAACACGAACAGAAAACAAGCTGCCGCAAAGTTCTACAGCTTCTTGGTTCTTAAAAAGCAGCAAGCTATTGAGCTGACACAGGAAGAACCGTACAGTGACATCGTTGCAACACCTGGACCAAGGTTCCATATTATATGAGGAGCTAGAAACATTATAGCTAGTGTTTGATTCACTAGTGCTTACGAATTGCCCCCATGTGTAGGGGACACAGAACCCTTTGAGAAAAACTTAGATTTTTGTCTGTACAAAGTCTTTGCCTTTTTCTTTCTTCATTTTTTTCCAGTACGTTAAATTTGTCAATTTCATCTTTGAGGGAAACTGATTAGATGGGTTGTGTTTGTGTTCTGATGGAGAAAACTGCACCCCAGGGACTCAGAAGATGATTTTAACAGTTCAGAATAGATGTGTGCAATATTGGTGCATGTAATAATGTTCAGCGGCAGTCAAAAGTCATGATTTTTATCTTAGGTCTTCATTACTGCATTGAAAAGGAAAACCTGTCTGGGAAAATGCCTGACAGTTTAATTTAAAACTATGGTGTGAGTCTTTGACAAGAAAAAAAAAAACAACGCCTTTCCATCAGTAACACTGGCAATCTTCCTGTTAACCACTCTCCTTAGGGATGGTATCTGAAACAACAAAGGTCGCCCTCTTGAGATTCGTTTTAAGTGTAATTCCCTAATGAGCAGAGGTGTACGTGAAATTGTGTTGTGACTGATAACCTTCAGCTACAAAAAGATAGGACTGACTTGGTTTAAGTGTTCTATTTTGTAAATCATTCCATTTGAGTCTTTCTGATGAACCTGGCTATCCTGAAATCTGTTACTTTAGTGAGGCTCCAAAATGAGCAAAGCTAGGCCTGATTAGAGTAGAGTGACTATTAAAAAACATAACTTTCTAGGAGCTATAAATCAAAGTTTTTAAAAGATGTTTGGATATATTTGAGTATTCAGATCATGAAAACAGAAATTGCCCTGCCTACTACAAGGACAGACTGATGGGAAATTATGCACCTGGTCAACTTAGCTTTTAAGCAGACAATGCTGTAAAAACTAATGGCTTCTCTGGTATTTATTATAAGTTTTAGTACTGATCTCCTTTTCCAGTGCTGCACACTCCTGTGTTTGGAACTTTAATAGCATTGCAACAAAATCTTATATCCAGTTTCCTGTAATTTAAGTGAAGAAAAATACATCCAAATAAAGACTTTATTATTAACAGACCAGATAGCATCAGAAATCATGTGACTATTATGATTATCAGAATATGTCTTAACTTTTTAGGGCAAAGTTAACACTGAAAGTTACAGCTTAAGTGTTGGAACTTTTGTGGCAAAAACATCACTTTTGAAACTCAGACTTCAGTGTATACCCAATAATTTAAAATTATGTGAAATGTTTTAAATTTGTGAACTCGTAATTACTGTTTTAATGATTCAGTTTCTTGAGAGTGGTAATTGTATAAAATTGCTTTTGCAGCTTTATATTCAATATGACGTGCCTGTAAACCAAGAGTTTTCCCCGTTTGTAAAAAGACATTGTAGATAATTGAATGTTTGATTTTAGAAAGGTCATTAGTTTCTTGTTACACATTTTGTTAGTCTGATTTTTGTTGCTTATCGGGTTTAATATTGTTCTTGAAAATAGTTGATGCTATGTTATGTATAACTTTTCTAATAAAAGTTGTGTTATAAGCTGTACTTTTTTGAGTATTTGTTATTCAGTTGGTGGTGGTCCCCAAGGGAAAGTTGGCTGAAAAAGTTACTATAGCCCAACACCTCATTTATTTGCTTTAGCTAGAATAGTTGTCCATATAAACCAAATGAATTTTTCAAAAGAGGTCTTAGACTACAAATGGAAGACAGACTAGCTTGTCTCCAACCTTCTTTGTTAACAGAACTGTGTGATCTGAAATTTTAATAAATGTATAAGTGTTATGTGTGAAGGTATTAAGAATAAAAATGAAACCAGCAAATGGCTGGTACAGAGGAAGCTTTGGGACATAAATATATCTCTGTAACTGCTAAGTACATACAAACTGACATGCTGTGGGTGTACATCCTTGGTGCTCCAAACAAGCTAGGTGGGTAGGCAGGTGCTAGAAATACCCTAGGGCAGTCTCAGAAGCCTAACTGAAAACCAGGACATTCAGTAACCTGACATGTACCCACTTTTAGATTCTAGCCTCTGACTAGTCCTGCTGCCCCTGCCCCCCCAGTCCCCACTGTGAGCTTTAAAGCACTGAGATTTTATGGTTTAAACCCCGATTGGAGTGTAAATATGTTGCTGTTTTTAATAGAAAAAAATCAGATTTGACTAAGCACCAATTATCCTGAAACCCAAAGCAGCTTGAATTTGGGGCTCACTGCCATAGATACCTCTAGTAAAGAGTTATGATTAATGTGAAAGTGCTGAGAGCCTAGAATACAGCATGCCACAGTACCTGGGGGAAGTTCAGAAAGAAAAGATTCTCAGATGATAAAAAGCTTTTGCTAAAATGTAAAAGATGGCTTCGCATAGTAAAGTGAAATGATGTTTAGAGCAGAACTATGAGTGTTTGACTTGGAATTCAAAGGCTTAGGTGTAGACAGTGGAATCCAGTCTCATGACTGTCCTGAAACTTGGAGTTACCAGAGTGGTATAGTGGAAAGAGCAATGGGCCAGAGGCGTAGGCCCCAGGTTATAATCCTAATTTGATTATAGAACCTGAAACTTCAGATGCTTCATTCTGTATCTGGGTCTAAAAATGAAAGTCAAGTCCCACCGATTTCCAAGAGTTGTGAAAACCATATGAGCTAATTAAAAGCAGTTTGGAAAACAACTAACATTTGTATGATGAAGATAACAAGTGGCTTTCATTCAGGCTGCTTAGGCGCATGCCGCTTAGGTGCACATAGGTTGTAAACTTCTAATTCTAGAGTACGTCGTGAGGTGAACATCTCTACTTGCAGGAACCACATACACTTTAATTTCTCTAAAACTGAATTAATTCTACTTTACTACTTTAGACCTTCCTAATGCTTCATCTTTGGTGAGTGGCTCCTTCACCTTCCATGTCCTCTCGACCTGGTAATTCAGTGTTCCTACCTTTCAAATAACCATTCCTTTGCTCACACTATTGAAGACTTGCAGAGATTACTTCAACAGCTCCAGTTACTCAAAATTTGGACTATTACCTCTAAACACATTAGAGTCAACTGGCAAGTCAGCAGACGGACTTTGGAAAAGGTAGGACAGGAAGGTTTTTATTTCAAGACTATGCCCTAAGAGCCATCTGCCCGGCTTTCTGTATTCACCGTGCTGTCCTCCCAGCTGTGCTCCAGGTCACGCGTGCAAACGCTCAGGTGGCCAGGCAGGTCGTGGAAATGAGTGAAGCAGCCAGGTGAACAGGAGTGGAGGGTGAGGAGGAACAGTGCTGAACTGGATGAAATGGGGCAGGGACCCCCTTGAGCTGAGTACAGCATCTGCTCAAATGTTGCTAATCGCTAGTTCAGAAAAGGAGACAGAGCATTGCCTCAGGAAAGGCCAGAGGTCCAGATTCTTCTCACTCCCGATTTTAAAATGTGATATATGATTTAAAACTGTTTGAATACCATGAAGGCCACACACACCTTGGCAGACAGATCCAGCTCATAAACCTCAGGTTTGTGGCTTCTGTTGAGCTGACTTTGAGGACCACAAGGAAAGCAAGTTGTGCCACTCAAAGAAGCAAGGCTTTCTGGGCTCTTTGCTGTCACCGCTTCAAAGGCCACAGGCTGGCTGCTTCCTTGTAAAGAATGCTCTCCAATTGTTTTAAGGCCCTATTTGATGTTCCAGGCCCACAGGCAGCATCCTCACCTGACTTTATGCTTCATGTTTGCCCTGCTAACTTTGTGTGACAGCTGTTGTATAACATTCCCAACCTAATGGAAATATCTTCTGAAAAGCAGGACTTGAAAAATGTAAACCTAAAGACAAAAGTCTCATTTCCTCATATCTTCCAAAGCCAAACAATGCAGGGATTCTCAGATGTTAGCTCAAGAGTCAGATGAAGATTGTAAACCTGTAGGCTTGACATTTAGCCAGGGAATCAGCATTTTTAACAAGCACTCCAGTGGTTCTCAAGCAGACAATTCTCGGATCATTTTCAGATACCAGAATTCAGCCTTAGCTGGGAGCTGCCATCTCAAATGCTCGGTCAGCGTCTGGAGCTGCAGCTCGGGGGAGGAAGTGCCCTCCATGATCAGCTGTTACTTATGCTGTAGGACTAATTAGCTCTCAATTGGCCAACAGCTGTTCAGGGGGAAATTCTCATGCAATTCAAGGAGAGAATGAAGCTCTCCAACTTGAGCAAACTGGTACATTGTTATTTCCAGAAGGCATCTGGTAAAAGGGGTTCTCAGGTCCTGTTCTAATTACTCCAACTGTGACAGTCTGCTATGTGCTATGAAAATGAGTTAAGGGCACCAATGGGTGGCCAGTAATCACACCAGCAATGATCATCAAAACAGCAACACAGCTTCTCTAACTGACCGAGAGTTTGGTCCAGTGGTTGAGAACATGGGTTGGAATGCAAGAGAGGTGAGTTCAGGATTAGGTCCGCCTCTAACTAGAAACTGTGGTGACCATCTTAACTTCTTTAACTCTTGGTTCTCTCCTGAGGAAGCTCGTAAGGCTCCTGTGAGGATTAAATAACACAATGCAAAGAAAGCACTTAGCATAGTGCCTGGCCAGTGGTCGCTGCTATATATTAGCTGGTTTTCAGACCAAAATACTTCCTGAGTGCTTTACTCTGAGCAAGGAATGATACTAGAACTAAGTGTACTGATGGGAACAAAACACAGAGTTGCTGTTAAGTTTTGATAAGTTTTTGGTAAGTTCAAGAAAGGACATCTCCAAAGAAGTAAACCTTTTTTCAATTCCCCCAGAGAAACTATTCATCTTCTCTATTTCCACGATATTTTATTCATAACTGATAAAACTTCACGATATATCATACTTCGCCTGTCTACACTTCTCTTGACTAGCTGACTATGGATCTTTGGAAGACTTGTCTATAATTCTAGAACTACCTAATCCAGTATGTGACTCTGAGTTAGGGCGCAATCAGTCTTATTGGCTTCAGCATGACCATGGTAAAGGATGAAAATAACTCCTATGAAGTCAATTTCTGTGAAAATTGGTTTTAAGAATGGAATATGAGGCCGGGCGCGGTGGCTCAAGCCTGTAATCCCAGCACTTTGGGAGGCCGAGACGGGTGGATCACGAGGTCAGGAGATCGAGACCATCCTGGCTAACACGGTGAAACCCCGTCTCTACTAAAAAATACAAAAAAAACTAGCCGGGCGAGGTGGCGGGCACCTGTAGTCCCAGCTACTCCGGAGGCTGAGGCAGGAGAATGGCGTGAACCCGGGAGGTGGAGCTTGCAGTGAGCTGAGATCCGGCCACTGCACTCCAGCCTGGGCGACAGAGCCAGACTCTGTCTCCAAAAAAAAAAAGAATAGAATATGAATTCTTACAGTTTCTAAACATACAGTTCCTGTAAGCTTTGGTAAGTGTGTGTTATTTTGCTTAGAAAACAAAAAAGGGGCTGGGCACGGTGGCTCACACCTGTAATCCCAGCACTTTGGGAGGCCAAGGCTGGCGGGTTGACTGAGGTCAGGAGTTCGAGATCAGCCTGGACAACAGAGTGAAACCCCATCTCTACCAAAAATACAAAAAAATTAGCCGGGCATGGTGGCACGTGCCTGTAATCCCAGCTGCTTGGGGAGCCGCGGCAGGGGAATCGCTTGAACCCGGGAGGTGGAGGTTGCAGTGAACCGAGATCGCGCCACTGCACTCCAGCTGGGGTGACAGAGCTAGACTACGTCCGCCCCCTCCACCCCCAACCCACGCAAAAAAAAAAAAAAAAAGAAGGGAGAATAATTTACCTGCCACCTTCCATCTCCCACTAGTCAAAGGTTTGCTCTTGGAACATTAGTTACCCATTTCTTCCAGGGCCACCAAGCTATCCCCTACCTCACCGATCAAAAGACTCTTATGGGGTGTGTCCTTTTGAAATTGGTTCAGAGCCCACCTAGCGGAGGTGGTTGGGTCAGAACAAAAGGCTAATGGCCCCCGATTCAGTCGCTACATTGACCAGTTTGGAAGCGAGCACCTCAGAGTTTAAATATGTGGTAAAATACAGGAGAATACTTGATTTGGGATTCCAAATCCCTACAATAATTCTTGGGTATGAAACCTTGGTTTCCAGAAAACAACAGTGTCATTTTCTTCATGCTGTTTGGAGGGTTATAGCAGCTGGCAAATTCTGAGTTTCTTTCCCCCAAGCCATCCAAAATTTGTTTAGATTGACTCTGCTGAAATAACAGAGACTGCCAGATTCCCTAGATTGTAGGAGTTGTGTATGAAATGTCATCCTCTGCTCAACCAAGCCCCAGGATCACAATGAGTGCTAAACAAGATAATGTATGCACATATACTTTGCAATCTGGAAAGCTCCACAAAAGTAGTTGCTATAATAACAAGGTAACTTCCTTGGGAAGAAGAGTCCTCATATGAGATGAAGATAACATTACGCCTTCATTTGAAAGTCAATTTCAGGAAGGTAAGAGGATACAAGATAGTTCAGGTTGATTTCTTGGGGGAACCACTGCAAGTGTTACAAGCTTAAACGTCTCAGGGAATTTCAGCACTTAAGGCTTTTCTTGAAAGGACTCTGAGACAGAAGCAGCTTTCCCCAGATTTCTTGAAACACTAAAAGATAAAATTAATGAAGAAAAGAGGGGGATTTCAACTCAACATTACTGAACACCAGACACCATGCTAGGTGCTAACAGCATACAAAGACATAATCCTTGTGATTACACCTTCAAAGATTAGAAGGAAACAGTGAGTGGCATTTAAACTACACCTTGAAGAATTAGTGGGATTTATTCAACAGGTGGCGTGCAAGGGACAGGAAGAAAGGATGTTCCAGAAAGAAAGAATAGCACAGGCAAAGGCATGGAGGTAGAAAGGCATGACACTGATTTGGAAGACCAAATTAAGGAATCTAAGCCAAGGTAGCAGTCAGAGGACAGAAATCACTCTCAGGCTAAGCAGCTTGGCTAAATTTGCTACTAATTATTAGGCTCAAAGACCACCTTGCCTTCAGATAGTCTGCTGTGCATTTGTATGTTTACAAGAAGTGTGACCTCTCTTACAATAGCCTTTTTGGCTTTTAATCAGATCCTGTAGGTTTGTTTTCGTTTTTGTTTATTTTTCTTTTTTACCTCCACAAACCACCAAACAGAATAGAAAGCTGAAAAATATTTCCAGACAAGAGTGTGCTTGTGGAGTGGGACCATTTTTATAATTCCTTCTGGTTCCAGCTCTGTTTGCATATGAGTCTTACTGCCAGGAAACCTGAGTGGGCCCATCATGACTCTGGAGACCACAGGAGTGTCTCACATTGACAGCAGCAGGGGAACACTGAGCCCTGGAAAATCATGTAGGAGAAGAAAGAGCTGGAGGCTTCCAGTGTCCTCAGACTCTTCCCTGGGTTGCTGACAGGGGCAGTCATGGCCAGGATTGGCAGAAGGGGTAGGACCAAAGGTAGAGTGGAGAAGGGCAGCCACTTCAACGATAAGCTTTCCTAGAATCTTTTGTCAGTCTCCCTTTTCTTGATCCTTGAGCACAGTGTACAGCAGAATGCCTTCAGGATGGCCCAAAAGTGACAAATGGTTAAGAGCTTAGGCACAGTCACTTTCGCTTTTAGAAGAATTATATAGTGATAATAATGCTATAACTTATTGCCCACTTAATAATAATAATATATTTATTATGGCTAGAATTTGTGAAATACTTTCTATGAGCCAGCACTATGTTAATCATGTCACATGCATTCATCTTCCCAACATCTCTGTAAGGTAAACCATATTATTATTAAAACTTTAGCAACAGATGCGGAAACTCAATATGGCCTAGACTATAATTGTCACTGAAGATTCCATTTGTTCCTCTATATTTCGCAGCTCAACTAAAGTTAGGCAAGGTCCTGTGACTAGTTCTGGCCAATGGGCTCTGAGAAGAAGTGAAGCACAGCTCTGAATTAAGGCTGTGAGAGCCCATGTGCACGTCTCCTCCATCTTTCTCTTTCCTGGACCACTGGTGGCTAAGGAGGGGAGAAATGCCACAGAAACCACTAGGTGATAGAACCTCCATCAGGCTGGGTCCCTGAGTGACTGGAGGGAACAGAGCCTTTTCGTATACCTGGAATAGATACACATGAGGACCAAGAGATAAGCCTTTGTTGTGTGAAGCCACTGAGAGGTCAGTGTTAATTCATTATTGCTACATAACCTAGCGTATCCAGGCCTCAAGAAATTTAGTAACTATAGATTGAGTGAAGTCATTACGCTGGAACTAGAACCACAATTTCCTGGTTCCCAGACAAGTATTTTCTTCTACTACACAAATCCGAATCTGTGATACGGGCCATGGCTTCCGTTGCACCATCCACTCTGGTATGTAGGAATGACTTCAGAACTGATCCATGAAAGACCCAACATATTTGGGATGCCTCTTCATGGCAGCTAATCGATGAGCTCTGACAGGGCAGGCTGGTTAGAGGCAGATGTGCAGACTGAATTTCAAAGTAGACCCTCCTTGTGACAAAGCTTAACTGTCACTAAAGCTATTGTACAAGCACAGTGGTCGCCAAGCAGCCTCACAAAGTAACAGAAATTTACCGTGGTTCAGACTCTGAGGCTTGCCCAATTTTTTTTCAGGCAGGGTCTCGCTCTGTAATCCAGGCTATAGCGCAGTGCTGCTATCACAGCTCACTGTAGCCTCAACCTCCTGGGCTCGAGCAAATCTCCCATCTCAGTGGCCCAAAGTGCTGAGATTACAGGCATGAGCCACTGCACCCGGCCTGGGGCTTACCCAATTGGATAAGGAAACTCAAAGCACATTCTTTGCTCTAAATGCTCCAACTTGGAGTAAGTATCCAGATCATAGGAGACTTAAATCAGAAATCCAATTTATTGACTGGGCATGATGGCTCACCGATTGGAGATCAGTGATTACCAAGACACCATTCCTGCCCTATCACAGTATCTTAGGGCACACAGATGAATAAGAATGCAATTGAAATGATTTTATAGATGCCAGGATTGGGTTATGCAGCAGGTATTAGGGACTCGGACTGGGGAGTCAGGAAACATTTCTGGACGAAGTGACAAATACTGAGCCTTGAAGGATGCACAAGAGTTAGGAAAGGAGAGTGGGAAGCAGAGTTCTAGTTTAAAGGGACAGGATGAGTGATGGTTCAGGGTGTGGACAAGCTTGCTGAGCGGTTTCCCTCCACAGAGTGGGGAAAACCAGGGCTGGGCCTTTCTGGAAGCAAGAGAAAGTCTGTCTGTTACCTGGGCTTCTAGGTAAGTAGCCAGGAAAGGGAGAAACAGCTTGAGATTCTGTTTGCTCTCAATCTTTGCCCGTCCCAAAATGCAGAACACTAAGTCTAGTGGCCTGGGACACATTTGTAGTTTGTCTTTTGATCCTTGCCAGTATTTAAGACATGTTGAGGGTGGGCATGATGGCTCATACCTGTAAATCACAGCACTGTGGGAGGCTGAGGTGGGAGGATCGCTTGAGCCCAAAAGTTCAAGACCAGCCTGGGAAACATAGTGGGATTCCCTTCACTACAAAAAATAAAAATAAAAATAAAAAATGGCCAGGCTGGGTGGCACACGCCTGTGTCCCAGCTACTCGGAAGGCTGAGGTGGGAGAATTGCTTGAGCCAGGGAGTTTACGGCTTCAATGAGCCACAATGACGCCAGTGCACTCCGACCTGGAAGACAGAGCAAGACCCTGTCTCTAAAACATAAATGAATACATTCAAGTTATTAGTTTATAATAAAAAATATGGTTATCACATGGCTTACAATGATTTTGTTGACCTGACTAATCAGCACGTTCTCACAGTTAATGCAGTTGATCACTAGTTCATCCCCGGGACTAATTCTTGACCTGACTTCTGCAATATCACTCTTAATCTCTTTGATGTTTGTTTTTCCTGCTTCACTGGAAGCTCATTCTTAAATTCCTTCTTAAATTCCTTTGTTGATTCCTCTTCATCTCCCAGCTCTTAATACTGAAATACCGCAAGGCTTAGTCCATGACTTCTCTTTTCTATCTTTACATTCCCATGACAATTTCTTCCACTCTCAGGACTTCAAATACCATCTACGTGCTGATGACTCTTAACTTGATGTCTCCTTCCAGCTGTGACTTTTCTCTTGAACTCTTGGCTGACTGATTGATATCTCCCCTGGGATATCTAACAGCCGTCACAAATTTACCATCGCCAGAGCTGACCTCCTGACCATCACCCACAAATGAGCTCTTCTGCTGCTTCATCATAATAATTAGTGGAACTGTCCTGTCAGTTGCTCAGACCCACAACCTTGGAATAGCCCTTGACTCATTAGTTTCTCTCACACACACCACTTCATGCCCTCCGACAAATCCCACTGCTCTAGCTTCAAAAAATAGCTAGAATTCAACCACTTTTTACCACTTTTATCGCTACTATCCAAATTCAAGTCACCATCCTCTCTTTCCCTAGATCATTGCAGTCACCTCCCAACTGGGGTTCCTTTCCACTAGCATACTCCCCTCCCTCAAACTCTTCCCAACACAGAAGTCACAGTGATTATGTTTGTCAGATCACATCACCCCTCTGTTCAAAACCTCCCAGTGGCTTCCCATCTCTCTTGGAGTAAACGACAGTCATTACAGTGGACAATAAAGGTCACATGCAAATTCTGTAGGTCCTGGTTCCTGTAGTAATTCCTTCTCCCCCACCCCACACCATTATCTCTCCGATAGCATTTTCTACCACATTCCCCCCTGCTCACTCCACCCCTTGTTATGTCTAGAACAAGCCTCTTTGTTACATCTAGAACAAGCCAAACCCATCCCACTTCAACATTATTTCTACTGGCTACTTCCTTTGCCCAGAACGGTCTTCCCTCAGATGGCTACATGGCTCATTTCCTTGCCTTCTTCAAGTCTTTGTTTAAATTGACCTTCTCAAAGAGGGTTTGCCTGACCACCATAACAAAAACGGAAACACCCCTAGCAATTCCAGTACCTCTCCTCTGCTTTAGTTTTCTCCATGGCCCACAATTAAAGTACTATGTAGTGTGTGTGCATGTGTGTGTGTGTGTGTGCATGCGTGTGTGTGTGTGCCCATACATGCATGGATCTCCATTAGAATAAATGATAAATGTAAACCTCATGAGGATTGGAGATTTTGTTTTATTAATTCACCCCTGTATCTTCAAGACCTAAACAAAAATCCCTAAAGCATAGAAGATATTTGATATTTGTTTTAGATAAATAATTATTCTACAGCTTATACATATAGCAAACTGTGTGTAGAATATTGCCTGGTGAGCATGGATTTGAACAGGGACAGTATCTGATGAGCTAAATATTTTAATGACATCATCTTAGAATGCAGATGTACCTGTCATAGTGACCAAAGTATTCCAGACTGTTTGGCCACTGATTTTCCACTGCCAGTGTTATCTTTCAGAATGAAGTAATTCCCCTGCAAAACTGATCTATTTGTTTTCTTCAAACATATTGTTGTCATCAACCTGGTGATAGTTGAAGCTTACTTTGGTTAAGGAACCATTCTCCGTCTTCTGTAGAGTTACATTGTGTCCATTATGTGCTGATTGTATAATTTAACTCTCAAAGAACAACTCCATTTGAAGTCCCCTGTTCCCAAGCTCTTGAGAGCACTGCCCTTTTATGGGGAGTTTATTCGCACATTTTTCTCCTAGGGTCTATTCAGCTGAACTAAGTTCTTCCTTACCACAACATCTGGCAAAGACGGCAATGGGTGTTTAGGTAAGTGAGCAAGCACTCTTGTGTAGCATCGTTTTATCTTTGGCATCAAATAGATGCTTGTACAAATTCCAACCAGCAGGGGATCCTATAGTCTGATTCTCCTCTTCTATCCCTCTATGCCTTCCTAAGATGTGTGGTAAAACTTCATGATCATTGATGACGGGGAAACCCTCTCATTGTCTCACACACACAGGATTATGCTAACCAATTATAGATTGGTTTCTACCTTCAGCACTAATTGAGTGCCTATACTTTTAATGATTAATTTAAAAGACTTTCCCCAAATCTTCTGCTCATACTCCCTCCCTCGGCTTCCTTAAATTTAGCAGACAACCTGCTACATGCTTATAAGAAAACATTCAAGCACTCACTCTTGTATTTGTGGTCAGCTGGTGGTCCATAGTCTCCCTCACGTGTCTGGTATTTGGTGACTGTGTTCAAGGTTGATGGACGTAAATAACTAGACAAGGTGCCACATACAATCTAGCAGGCTTAACAAGGTTGTTAAGAGCAGCAAGTGAGGACAAGCCCCAGTGCACAAACATGGTTCAAAGCTCAGCTTTTCATCATGTTTCTTATTGTCTAAATAGCCTAAATAGCCAAAGCAAATCAATTTTTTTTTTCTTTTGAGATGGAGTCTCACTCTGTTGCCCAGGCTGAGAGCAGTGGCACGATCTTGGCTCACTGCAACCTCCGCCTCCCAGGTTCAAGTGATTCTCCTGCCTCAGCCTCCTGAGTAGCTGGGATTACAGGTGCACACCACCATGTTCGGCTAATTTTTATATTTTTAGTAGAGCCATATTGGCCAGGCTGATCTCCAACTCCTGACCTCGAGTGATCTGCCCACCTGAGCCTCCCAAAGTGCTAGGATTACAGGTGTGAGTCACACCCGGCCACAAATCAAATTTCTAAGTCCAGACTCAGTATGAGAGGGTGGTACTCAAGCAGTGCGGATTCGGGGAAGGGGATTATTATTGTGGACAGTTGAAAAAATAATCCAACATGATGTTGTTGTTTTAAACTATTTGGGAGCCCTCTGTACTATAATTCTCCTCAAAGCAATTTTTAAAATTATAATAATTCAGGGTAACACCAGAAAAAAAAATACTTCTTCCCTGTACACTGTTGCAAGAAAACAAATTATTTGAAAATGCATTGTTTTAATTCTGCAGGGTTTATGCATTGTTTTTGTCTCCCTAGCATCCTTTCCTTTGAAGAACCACTTGTCTCCATACAATGATTCTAGTGGGGTTGTCAGTCACAGTGCCCTATCCTAGTCTTTTCCATCCTACCTCCTGACTTGAGTCTGGCTAAGCCTCAGAGGCTAGTCCAGGAAGAGAACACACGACCAAGCAGAACCAATCAGATGCTTTCCCTGGGAGTGATAGGTTGGGGTAGGGTAGAGGGAACCCTCTGTCTGCTGGAGGATATGAATCTGGAGCTAAGAGTCAGCCGCCATATTTCCCAGCATATAGAGAAATCTTGTCCACAGAGTGAAACAAATCAGCAAAACAGGGAGGAGAAATTGGAGGCAGTGACCCAGGGGCATTTAATTCTGGTTCTAGTTTAAGAGGTCCTGGTTCCTTCAGAAATTCCTTCCATTCTGCTTTACCAAAATACCCTTTTCTGATGAGTGACCCAATACATTCCTTTTTCCTTAAGCTAACTTGAGCTGAGTTTTCATCACGTGCAGCCAAGAGCCCTTACTGATTTGAAACCCTGTAATAGCTATTAAATCAGCTCATCCTCTAATTCTAGCCCAATCACTGTCTTCAACCGTCAGCTCCTGAATGCTTTAAAACCATGGAATACTATGCAGCCATAAAAAAGGATGAGTTTGTGTCCTTTGTAGGGACATGGACGCAGCTGGAAACCATCATTCTTAGCAAACTATCACAAGAACAGAAAACCAAACACCGCATGTTCTCACTCATGGGTGGGAACTGAACAATGAGATCACTTGGACTCGGGAAGGGGAACATCACACACCGGGGCCTATCATGGGGAAAGAGGAGGGGGGAGGGATTGCATTGGGAGTTATACCTGATGTAAATGACGAGTTGATGGGTGCTGACGAGTTGATGGGTGCAGCACACCAACATGGCACAAGTATACATATGTAACAAACCTGCACGTTATGCACATGTACCCTAGAACTTAAAGTATAATATTAATAATAAAAATAAAAAATAAAAATAAAATAAATAAATTAAAAAAAACAAAAAAAATTCACTAGAGAAAGTGCTGTCATGAAGAGGGCATGGAGGAGCAAGGAAAAGCAGCCTGAAGGAAATGAATGGACCATTGGGATAAGGAAACAGACAGGATGAAAAATTACCTCTCAGACAGCAGAGAGGGGAGACAGATAAATGGGAGACTTTTGGCAGCCAAGAAAGTAAATGAAAGGATAAGAAAGATGATATGGAATGCTAAGAACAGTATTACCCAAAACACTCACAGAAGTAAGAGCTCGGAACAATGGCTCTGGGGTTGTCAGTGGTTGTTTTTTGGAAAAAAAAAAAAAAAACTTAGGATGATCATGAAAAAGAAAGAGAAAGAGCAATGAGTGAGCCACCCCATTGCACACTGAAATGAAAAATGGGTTGTGAAGAGAATTACTTCTTGAAGGAAACACAGCCCTGTTACTTTTAAATTTTGGTATTCTATCAAAATTCCATTAAAATGATACAGGCTTATCCTCACATACAGAAGCTAGATTACGCGCAGCTTTCCCCAAGGATCATATTGTAACGTGTGCTCTCGGGTAATTATGTTCCAACATTCTGTTCCTTTGGCGTAAAACTAAATCCTTTTCAGCTGCCTACCTTGTTTTCTCATACCACCTCAATGGTTTTTTTTTTTCTGCAACTTTTACATTTGTTTGCCAGTGTCTCCCAGGATCTCAATACCCGCACATTCGTCCACCAAGGGCCACCCCAGGTTTTTC
This sequence comes from Colobus angolensis palliatus, assembly GCF_000951035.1. Lineage (NCBI taxonomy): Eukaryota > Metazoa > Chordata > Mammalia > Primates > Cercopithecidae > Colobus > Colobus angolensis. Next base: position 5,140,815 of record NW_012115132.1, read on the forward strand.
AAAAGCAACACTCTTGCTATCACCCAGAAACCATTTCTATAATGATGCACACATAATGTAAGTATTCCACTGAACTATGTTCAGGAATTGGCCTAGCATCTGTGTGGTTTTTTTGCAGTCCTTTGATTAGGGATGAAAGGGCTCCTGAGAGGCTAAAGGATGATGACTCATGGTAGCTGTCAACAGTATCTGACCCACTCTAAATACAGAATCTCTGCTATGCTACTGGAATTAATTGGGCATCCAATAAAATCATGTATGTGGAAATGCTTTAAAAATTAACTTCTAAATGTGCTGATAATTTTCATTATATTTTGGTATTTCCTACCTTTATCCCTTCACTCAATTCACTCAGACTATGGTCTGTTTCTGAGTTATAGGGAAGTGTTGCTTGACTCATGACCCACTAGATTTATGATGTGATGACCCTGTCTCACCTGTCCTCAAGAGGTAAATCCTGACATTGTGGAGATGTGTCCAGCACTCCTGCCTCAGTGCAACAACCTCCCTGTGGCTGTTCCTGGAGGTGCTCCGGCATTCAGAGCTTAGCCCTTCCTGTTCTACCCTCCACCATCCAGAGCTTAACCCTTCCTGTTCTAACCTCCACCATCCAGAGCTTAACCCTTCCCGTTCTACCCTCCACCCGCCCCTGTGCACACTACCCACGCAGTGACTGGCTCCAGCCTCTGGATACCTGTTCTGGACAGGATATTTATCAAATAAAGTAGAGAAATTAATCTTAGGAAATGTTATTAGGGTCAGGCACTGTGGCTAAAATCTGTAATCCCAGCACTCTGGGAGGCTGCGGCAGGAGGATCACTTGAGGTCAGGAGTTTGAGACCAGCCTGGCCAATATGGTAAAAAATCTACTAAAAATACAAAAATTAGCCAGGCATGGTGGTGCATGCCTGTAGTCTCAGCTACTCAGGAGGCTGAAGCAGGGGAATTGTTTGAACCCAGGAGGCGGAGGTTGCAGTAAGGCAAGATCATGCCACTGCACTGCAGCCTGGGCAATGGCGTGAGACACTGTCTCAACAACAACAACAACAACAACGACAAATAGAAAAGAAAAGAAATGTTATTAGAACCAAAGGCAGAATGGGGGCCAGCATGGGACCAAAAGGAAAGACAAAACAGAGCCCTGAGAAACAACTGTCGCATGGGTTTGAGAATCAGAAGGTGAGATTCAAATTTTAAACTTTGCCACTTACGTACTCTGTGCCATGTAGCTGCCCAATAAATACTAAACAGTTACTTTATTTTCAGAGCTTCAATTCCAACTTCTCATGTGTAAAATATGGAAGTAAATACTTACTGCAGAGGGTTGTTGTAAAGAGTGAATAAGATAATGTATAAAAAGTGAAGAGAGGAGTTCTTGCTACAGAATTAGTGATCAATAAAAGGTATCTACAACTACTACTACCATCATTATTGTTCTAAAAAGCCTGAAAGAAAACATGTCTCTGATTCCCATAAATAGTTGGCCCAGACAACAGGGTATTCAGCATTATAACAAATTTGTCTTTGGTGTAAGAAAACTGGTAGCAAATCAATTACAAGAAAGTCCCAATTTTTCATTTTTGCCTTAAGGTATATATGTTTATCTCCAACCTAGGCCATCCTGATCTGGTTTTAAAAAAATTCTCAGAGAAAAAGTCCAGTTCTATGAAATGAAGTCCATATTGGAAGAATCATATTTAGTACTTAGGAAACCAGTGTTCAAGCCCTGATTTAGTCTGTGTTTCTTCTTACACTTTTATTAATATTTTTCATATTTAGAACTGGAGACAGGGAAGGGAAGTAACTTCTCAGAAATGCTGAATGATTTTAGGTCTCTGTCTTAGTCCATCTGGTGCTACTCTAACAGAATACCACAGACTGGGTAATTTACAAAGATGATAAATTTATTTCTCACAGTTTCAGAGGCTGGGAAGTCCAAGCTCCAGGCACTGGAAGGTTCAATCTTGGATTTTAAGAGGGAGCCTTATTGCTGTCATCCTCTGGGAGGGAGATATACTGTGTCCTCACATGGCAGGGGGTAGCACGAGTCAAACTCACTCCCAGAAGCCCTTTTATAGTTGGCATTAATTCATTCATGAGAGCAGAGCCCTCATTACCTAAACACCTCCCATTAGGCCCCTCCCAACACTGCTACATTAAGGATTGCTTCCAACACATGAATTTTGGGGAACACATTCAAACCACAGCAGTTCCTTTCAGCATGAATCAGGATATTGTTCTGTGATGAGCCAAGGGGTAGGAATCAGCACTAATATGATCTCCTGATGCCTTTTGTGTTGGTGACCTTATAGGCCAAACCAGTGAATCAACTGATGTTCCATGTATTACAAACTCCAAATGGGTTGTTTCTACCTGGCTGCCTTCAGCTAACAATCAATTTCTGGCTTACCTGGGTTTCCTAGCACAGTGTTGTTAAAAGAACCTCTGAGAACGTGACATCTCTTTCCTTCAGAGCACGTCCCAAAAAAGGGATCATAAGAGTTAAATCAGTGGTTTCCCAATAAGAATAATCTGGGGAGTTTTAAAAATTACAGATTCCTAGGGCTCACTCCTGCAGATTCTGATTCAATGGGTCTGTTGTGTATGTAGCCCAGATATCTGTATTTTTTCAAAGCTTCCCAAATGATTACAATGGACCCATGCAATTCAGTCTAAAAATAAACAAAAAGTTATCTAGGTTCATATTTTGTTTCTCCACTTTTGAGATGTGAGTTCCAGAACTGTTTTTCTTCCTCTTTTAAATCCACTATATGAAAAACAACAGCACAAAGACAATAATAAATGATAACCAATAGTCATAATGTTAGGACAATAGTTAGTGGTGGACTCCACAGTATCTGGAAAATTCACATGCCATCTAAAAGGAGCACCACCACTCAGACCAAGCTATTGGTTGCCTTGGGGTAATGTGGGTCCTATATGGCCATATCTTTTAATTTATTTGAAGGGGGAAAGATCAGGAATATAGATTTTGGTTTGTGATATTTTTGTTCTATTTTTTGAGATGGAGTTTCGCTGTTGTTGCCCAGGCTGGAGTGCAATGAAACGATCTGGGCTCACTGCAATCTCCACCTCCGGGGTTCAAGCGATTTGCCTGCCTCAGCCTCCCAAGTAGCTGGGATTAAAGGCATGCATCATCACGCCCAGCTAATTTTGTATTTTTAGTAGAGAAGGGGTTTCACCATGTTGGTCAGGCAGGTCTTGAACTCCTGACCTCAGGTGATCCACCTGCCTCGGCCTACCAAAGTGCTGGGATTGCAAGCGTGAGCCACTGCTCCCGACCAGGATTATAGATTTTGATGTGAAATTTACAAATTTTTAAATGTTGGAAACTCATACGAATTCTTATAAAACATTGTTTGAGAGAAACAAAACCAATATGCACAACACAAAGAGCAGACAAGCCAGCAAACTGAGGTCTCATGTGTTAGCACATTTTCCTTTTCCTATAGCAGGAAGTACAGGGCTGTGGAACTAGCATTGCCTCTGGAGGCAGGAATCCTAGGTTAGCTCCTCATTCTAGTGCATTTATAGAGCTAGCCTTGAACCCTTCTGGGCTCATATATCTCATTTGTCAAATGGGAGCAAGAAAACTTGATGTCCACAATTGCTATAAGAATCAAATGAAATCATAACTAAGAAAGCACTTTATCATGCTCATAACTCTTTCGGCTCTGTACGGGATTCCCAAAGGGAACCTCATGTGTACTTATGAACTTGGCACTCTCGGATTCCATACAGCACCCCTCATTTTCCTTGAGCTCTGCTTGCTGAGGTGAAGACTCTGCTGCAAAGGGGCCCCTGCTCCTGTGAAGCTGGTACCCCTGCTGTGCCTATTCTAAGGAATGGCCATTGCTGATGAAGCTTGCTGGTCTCTGCCCAGGCATGGTTTCCTGTTGCTGCAGAAGCCACTGGATGGTAATATGCTCACGAGGGTCCACAGACCCTCAAGTATAGAAATTTGCCATCCTTGAGTTTGACAGGCATTTTAATGGAACGCTCTTTCAGCATATCTCCCTATCATTCAGGTATGCATTTCAGGGGCCAGGCTGGAGGGTGATCTAAGTGACAAGCATGGTACAATGATAAGTTTTGACCATTCTGTCAACACTAATCCTCTACTCTTAGACCATACCAACGTGGCTTTTAAAAATTAATATATGATAATAGTAGTACCTATTTATGGGGTACACATGATATATGGATGCATGCATATAATGGGTAACGATCAAACCAGGGTATTTAAGATATGCACCACCTCAAACATTTATCACTTCTATCCTATCACCAAATATTCTTTTCTATCCCTTTTGAAATACACAATACATTGTCGTTAACCATAGTCACCCTACTGTCCTATCTATCATTAGAACTTATTCCCTCTAGCTAACTGTGTGTTTGTAGCCATTAGCCAACCTCTCTTTATACCCCATCCCAGCCCTCCACACACACACATCCTTCCCAGACTCAGGTAGCTGTCATTATGCTCTCTGCCTCCATGATATCAAATTTCTTAGCTCCCACATGAGTGAGAACATGCAATACCTGTCTTTTGGTGCCTGGCTTATTTTTAACATAATGTTCTCCAGGCTCATCCATGTTGCTGAAAATGGCAGGATTTCATTATTTTTACATCTGTTCTCTTAATTAGTGTGACTTCTTACAACTTAGATTTAACCAGAGGCTCTTCTACATACAGTTGGAATTTTATATGTCCACATTTAAAGAGAGTTACCTTGGGATTGACAACATACTTCTTTTGCTTCTAAGTATAAATTTTTATTACTATAAAATATTTCACTAATGTATCAAAAATACTACAATTAAAACTACTGCTCTGATCAACAACAAAAAAAGAAAGCACTTTATAAACTGTAAAATGTTCATTTTCATTACTACAGTTAAACCAGAAAATGAGATATGTGCAGTAAATATGTTCTCAGGTAACAGAGACTGAAAAGTTTTGTCATTGAGTTAATCTTAGAAAAAGAGAGTTCTGGGTCAGCAAGTTTTGTGGTCAAAGAATGACAGGATCAGAGACGTAACTCCACATGGCCTTTGCTTTTGGCTCAATTTTGTTTCCACTCTCTTTTTCTCAAATAGTGCAAGCTGATAGCTTGTCTCAGCAGGGGCCTGAAGGCTTGGATGCTGGAATCCTCCAGTATCCTGGCATCATCTCCGCCACAGCTGGAGGGAGTGTGGACAGAGGAGAAGGAGTATGGGGAGGGCAGAGGCAGTGTTAGAGGCGAGTGAGATGACACAGGCCCTGTGCCCTGAATGCAATGGATTCCAAAACAGAGGATGAAATTGGTGCTGATTAAATGAAAGGAGGCTGCAAGCTCAGAATGTCAGATTTAAAGCTCTTTCATTGATGTGGAAAGTCATCTTGGCACCAGCACACAAGGAAAGAAGAGAGGCAAATCTGTCATCAGCTAAGCCTTGCAGAGTAGTTTCAGCCCCAACAACCTGGTGAGCCCTGCTCCTGGTGGAAGCTATTACATCCGATGTATAAACTGCTGGTTTCCTACAGTGTACTGAGCCTGCAATGAGTGCAGAAGTTCGGACTCTCTCGGAGTTAGGTTACATCCTCAAATTTCCAGCTGGGGAGGACCTGGAAATGAAAAGCTAGGAACTGCTTTTTGCTACCTCTTCTCTTTTTGAGGTGACTCCAGCTAGGAATTATACGAAGCATAACTAAAATAAGGGCTCCTAGTCTATTTTATCCCTTTAGCTGTCTCTCAAAGCCAATTCTTGTCAGAATAATGTTTATATATGAACAAAACAAAATATCTGATTACAAAGAAAACTCATTATACTGAAATACAATTGCCAAAAGATTTTAAAAACATATTTGTGGCTGGGTGTGGTGGCTCATGCCTGTAATCCCAGCACTTTGGGAGGCTGAGGCAGGTGGATCACTTGAGGCCAGGAGTTCAAGACCAGCCTGGCCAACATGGTGAAACCCCATCTCTACAAAAAAATACAAGAATTAGCCTGGCATAGTCGTGTGTGCTTGTAATCCCAGCTACTCGGGAGGCTGAGGCAGGAGAATTGCTTGAGCCAGAGAGGCAGAGGTTGTAGTGAGCCAAGATCACACCACTGCACTCCATCCTGGGTGACAGAGCAAGAAAGACTCTGTCTCAAAAAACAAAACAAAATAAAAATGTGTTTGTGATAAAATTGTAATAGTGCTTCTTATTAATGAATTAAATAACAATAACTGGTACTAAGCCTAAAAGCTACCATAATTTTGAAGTAGCAATAAATAGTAATTAAAATAAATGATATTTGCATATAGCTGCAGTAATTACACTGTGATATAAAAATGTGTATGCTTTCTTATTGTTGACAAAGTCACAGGTATTATTAATTAATACTCTTGTGATTTGTTGTCTACATTTATAATTGAAGGAAGTGCTACATTTCAGATTGAAGTTAGTAAAGATGCAATCTTTTTGTTTTCAAGCTCAAAGACCCCTTGGAGTCTGTGGACTTCAGTTTTATTTGTTTGTTTTTTCCTAGAGACAAGGTCTTGCTCTGATGCCCAGGATGGAGTGCAGTGGAGCGATCATAGCTCACTGTAACTTCAAGTTATTGGGCTCAAGCAATCCTCTTGCCTTAACCTCCTGAGTAGCTGGGACTACAGGCACACACCACTACATCCAGGTAATTTAAAAAAGAAAAAAAGTTTTATAGAGATAGGGCTTCACTATGTTGTCCAAGCTGGTCTCAAACTCCTGGCCTCAAGCAATCCCCCTGTCTCAGCTTCCCAAAATGTTGAGATTACAGGTGTGAGCCACCTCACCTGGCTGAAGTCTGTGGGCTTCACATTAAAAGCCCTATTATAAAGTAATAGAAACTAATTCAGTTGATTGCCTCTCCCAACAGAGAGGCAATGATGTAACTCTTCAAATTTCTTACTTTGGAGAGCAACAAATTTGTTAACCACTGGTCAAAATATTTGTAAAGAGGGTGGATCTCATCTAAATGTTAAGATGTCTTTATTTTCTATAAACTGACTTAATTTCAATTTCAAGACTCCCTACAATCAAGCTAATTCAAAACCTCATGCCGGTCATTCTTGGTGTCTTCCCCCACCAGCTATAGGAATTTGTCCAAATTCCAGAGTCTTCCCTAGTCACACATTATTCAGGAAGGGCCTACAGGCTGGTTGTCCATAGAGGGTACCATTGTGTTGTCCCCTGTCCTTCTCTTAGAGTTACTTTCAGTGCAATGGTTCTGTGTTCTTTGGGACACAGACATTTTTCTTTACATCTGCCTAGTGCCTTTCTTCATACAGGTACCGTACAGCCATTCCGACCCGGAGCCCTCAATCTCCCCATGATAGCTCTGCCACATATGTCCTCCAAGGCAATTAAGTATAGGACAGACCACCTGCTTAAATGTGGGAACGGGAAAAGAGGAATAACAGGAGGGAAGGAATGTTTAAACCTATTATCCAGTCACACATTTCTAAAATTCCACTTTAGGCTGGGCCTGTAATCCCAGCACCTTGAGAGGCCGAGGCGAGCAGATGACTTGAGGCCAGGAGTTCAAGACCAGCCTAGCAGTGGTGAAACCTTGTCTCTACTAAAAATCCAAACAACAACAACAAAAAAAATTAGCCAGATGTGGTGGTGAGTACCTGTAATCCCAGCTACTCAGGAGGCTGAGGCACGAGAATCACTTCAACCTGGGAGGCGGAGGCTGTGGTGAGCCAAGATCACACCACTGCACTCCAGCCTGGGTGACAGAAGGAGACCCTGTCTCAAAAAATTAAAATAAATAAAATAAAATTCCACTTTGGAACCAACTTCAGAACAAATGCATGCTCTGGATATAAAAATCAGTCTCTCAACCACAAAAAAAAAACTTCATGATTTACTCAAAATTATTATTACTCAATTTGTTGTCTCACCTTATTCACCAGCCTTTATTCCAAATAATTTTAGTCTATTGGTAAAAATCAAATATATTCTCAACAAACAAAGAATTACAGCTCTGAGGACAATATGCGTCTTTAACATATCACAATCTACTTAGAGTAATACTGTACTATTTCAATAAAGGTCAAATATAAAACCTTTGCTACAAAAACCCAAGCTCAGTAAAAGGAAATATCGACAAATTTGACTACATAAAAATTGAAGCAACATACAGAAAGTAGAAATTACATAAGCAAAGTAAAAACACAAATTAGAGACTGGAAAATTTACCCAAAAAAGGGAACTAATCTCTATAATATATTACGAGCTTCTAGAAATGAAGAAGAAAATGACCAACAATTCAATGAGACAAAAAGGAAAAAACAAAGAACATAAAGAAAGGCAAAAGAAATAAAAATAGCCCTTAAATATAATACCGGGTTCTTAATCTCACACATAATAGAGAAATACACATTTTAAAACATCTCTGAGAGATACCTTCTTTCAGTCAATATGGAGCTTAGGGACTGGGTTTATCTTCCTGCACAAAGCTAAAAAAACAAACAAAACATATGATACAGTGGGTTTTAGACATTGATCATCAGGCAGCTTAGGACGGCAGTCCCCAAGAGAAAGAAAAGAGATGAGCTCCCTGATGCCCAAGTTTACCGCCTAGAGACAACTTCCAGGTTGCGGTGAAGAAAGGGGAAACCAAAGTAGAGCCTGACAGTCTTCCTGAGTTGAGGGGATGAAGCTGGGAGTCCAACAAGGTCAAGATGACTAGAATTCAGAGGGTCAACTTCAAGAGGAGAAGCGTAAAAAAAAAAACTTAGCTTTTTGAAGAGGGTCCACCTTGAGTCTTCAGCTGAATACTAATCAGTGCATACATGTGAGCATTGGGAAAGCATCACTCAAAGAGAACAGGGGGTCAATACCGAGAGATCACATGAACATGGGAAGAATTTGTGTTCCATCATCCATAGTGGTGAATCTTGTAATCAGGGGAGATTGGGTAGTGTCCTCAGAAGATTATTGCCTCAGCAGAATTGCTTGAACCCGAGAGGCGGAGGTTGCAATAAGCCGAGATCACACCACTGCACTCCAGCTTGGGCGACAGAGCAAGACCCCGTCTCAAAAAAGAAAAAAAAAGATATGGCCTCAGTAGTAGGGAAAAGTTAGTCTGAGACTGAAGATTGTTCTGTATCCGCCTAACAAAGCTCATTACCGAGGGAAAAGTTAGTCTGAGACTAAAGATTGTTCTGCATCTGCCTAACAAAGCTCAAAAGCAAGACTTGAAGGAAGCAAATGGTTTCTAAGGAATGTAACTATACCCCATAAAAGAAGCTCAATACAGGAATATGAAAATATCCAAGAAGGTTAAATTCATAGGTTTTGTTCGGTGAACCAGTACAAAAATTCTAGACATGCCTAAAAGGAGGAAGGTGCAATACATAATGTGCCAGAAATGACACAGATTATAGAATTAGTGGACAAAGATAATAAAACAGTTATTATAACTATATCCTGTATGTTCAAGAAGATAAAGTTTGAACATGTTAAGTTCAATCAAGTTAAAGACAAGTAAAATCTTTGTATATAAATATATATATGTATATATATATATAATTTTAATTTACTTCAGTAGCCATGCTCTAAAATCTTTTTTTTTTTTTTTTGAGATGGAGTCTCACTCTGTTGCCCAGGCTGGAGTGCGGTGGCTTGACCTCGGCTCACTGCAAGCTCCACCTCCCAGGTTCACGCCATTCTCCTGCCTCAGCCTCCTGAGTAGCTGGGACTACAGGCACCTGCCACCACGCCTGGCTAATTGTTTCTATTTTTTTAGTAGAGACAGGGTTTCACCATGTTAGCCAGGATGGTCTCGATCTCCTGACCTCGTGATCCACCCGCCTCGGCCTCCCAAAGTGCTGGGATTACAGGCGTGAGCCACCACACCTGGCCATAAAATCTTTTTTAAAAGATCAAAATTGAACTTCTGAAAATAAAAAAAAATACAATAATTGAAATTTAAAATACACTAGATGGGATTAACGGACTATTAGACCCTGCAAAAAAAATTAGTGAACTTGAAAACATAGCTATAGAAACGATCCAAAATGAAACACACAGAGAAAGAAACATTTTTTAAACTTGAACAGAGCACAATGAGCTCTGGGGAAAATTCAGGCAGCCTACTATATAAATAGAGTCCCTGAAAAATGTGGAGGGAGACAGAAAAAATATTTAAGAAAATAGTGGCCAAAATTTCCCCAAATTTGACCATAAATATATAAAGAAACTAACAAGCCCCCAATACAATCAACATGAAGAATCCTGCACTGAGGTACATCATAGTAAACTGTTAAAAATTACTCACTGATAGAAAAATCTTACAAGCAGCCAAGGAATAAAGACAGACTATGCAGAAAGAAATCAAGATAAAAATAACAAGAGAATTCCAATAAGAAACACTGCAAGCCAAATTTCTTCCAACATACAGAAGTCCATTTTTACTGTAAAGATACAAGTAGATTAAAAATAAAAGAATGGAAAGACACATAGCATGCAAACACTAAAAGACAACTGGGGCGGGGCGCGGTGACTCATGCCTGTAATCCCAGCATTTTGGTAGGCCGAGGTGGGCGGATCACCTGAGGTCAGGATTTCGAGACCAGCTTGATCAACATGGAGAAACACCATCTCTACTAAATATACAAAATTAGCTGGGCATGGTGGTGCACACCTATAATCCCAGCTACTCAGGATGCTAAGGCAGGAGAATCGCTTGAACCCAGGAGGTGGAGGTTGCAGTGAGCCGAGATTGTGCCACTGCACTCCAGCCTGGGCAACAAGAGCAAAACTCCATCTTACAAAAAAAGAAAACTGGAGTGACGATATTAGGAGCAGACAATGTGGATTTAAGAGCAAAGAATATTACCAGGGACATTACCAGGATCATTTCATAATGATAAATGGGTCAATTCATCAAGAAGATATAAAATCCTAAATATTTATGCACCTAATAACAGAACTTAAAAATATAAGAAGTAAATCCGATAGGGCTCAAAAAGAAATAGGCAAATTCAGGCCAGTGCAGTGGATCACACCTGTAATCTCAGCATGTTGGGAGACCAAGGCAGGCAGATGACTTGAGGCCAGGAGTTCAAGACCAGCCTAACAAACCTGGTGAAATTCCTTCTTTACTAAAAATACAAAAATTAACCAGGTGTGGTGATGGGCACCTGTAGTCCCAGCTACTGAGGAGGCTGAAGCAGGAGAATCACTCGAACCTGGGAGGCAGAGGTTGCAGTGAGCCGTGATCACAGCACTGCGTTCCAGCCTGGGTGACAGAGTGAGAAAGAAACAAAGAAAGAGAGAAAGAGAGAAAGGGAGGAAGGGAGGAAGGAAGGAAGGGAGGAAGGGAGGAAGGGAGGAAGGAAGGAAAGGAAGGAAGGAAGGAAAGAGAGAGAGAGGAAGGAAGAAAGGAAGGAAAGGAAGAAAGGGAGGAAAAGAAGGAAGGAAGGAAGAAAGGAAGGAGAAGAAAAAAGAAATAGGCAAATTTATAATTAGAGTTGGATATTTCATTGTCCCTTTTATAAAAATTGTGAGAAAAAGTGGACAATCAGTAAGGATATGAACAACCTGAACAAGACTATTAATCAACTTGACTTAAATGGCATTTACAAAGCTCTCCTACCAACAACAGCAGAATACACTTTCTTTACAAATGTACACAAAACATTTAACAGGACAGACTATATGCTGGGCCACAAAACAAGATTCAAAAAAATTAAAAGGGTTAAAAGCAAATGAAGTATATCCTCTAATCACAATGAAATGAAATTAAAAATTAACAAAAGGATGTGCTAAAAACTTTCAACTCTAAATAACAGTCTTTTAAACAATCCAAGGATCAAAGAAGAAATCAAAAGGGAAATTATAAATTGTTTTAAACTGGTAAAACTAAAAACGCAAATTACTAATATCTATGAAATTCAGATAAAGAAGAACATAGAATGGCATTTATAGTACTGAAGCATGTATGTCTGATCAATGACCTAAACTTTCACTTTTAGAAACCAGGAACAGACGAGCCAATTAAACCCAATGTAAGCATAGGAAAGGAAATAATAAAGATAAATTTTTAAAAAGTGAAATCAACAGGAGAAAAATCATAGAGGAAACATTAACCAAAAAGGAAACTACACACCAATAACTCATAAACATAGATGCAAAAATTCTCAACAAAATCTTAGCAAATTGAATCCAACAATATAAAAAAGTATAATACACAGTTACCAAGTGGGGTTTATCCCAGGAATTCAAGGTTGTTTAAATCTGGAAAATTAAGCAAGGTCGTTTACCATTTTAACACACTAAAATTCTAAAAAGCATATGATTATCTCAATAGATGCATAAAAAGCATTTATTTGACAAAATAAAAAATCAATTTCTGATCAAAATTATCAGCAAACTAAGAAGGAAATGTTCTCAGCCTAGTAAAGGGCATCTGCAAAAACCCTACAGCTATATTCAGAGGCAACATTGACTATTTAAGTAAAAAATTCTAGGACATATATTTTTAAATGCTTTAGCAAGGTTGCAAGACAAAGAACTCCTCACGGTTAAAATGTCAGTATCTCCAAGCTGATCTATAGGTTTATTTTATTATTTTTTATTTTATTATTATTATTTTTTTGAGACGCAGTCTCACTTTGTCACCCAGGCTGGAGGATAGTGGCCCACCCTTGGCTCACTGCAACCTCTGTTTCCCCGGTTCAAGCGATTCTCCTCCCTCAGCCTCACGAGTAGCTGGGATTACAGGCACCTGCCACCACGCCCAGCTAATTTTTGTATTTTTAGTAGAGACAGGGTTTCACTATGTTGGCTAGGCTGGTCTTGAACTCCAGACATCAATCGATCCACCCGCCTTGCCTCCCAAAGTGCTGGAAGATCTATAGGTTTAATGGAATACCAGTCAAAAGCCCAGCAAGCTATGGAACTGCAAAGAACCAGGTATAAGTTAAATATCCCTTATTCAAAATGAGAAATGTTTTGAAGTTTGGATATTTTCAGATTTGGGGATACTTGCATAACAGAATGAAATATCATGGGGATGGCACTCAAGTCTTAAACACAAAATTCATTTATGCTTCACATATACCTTATACACATAGTGTGAAGGTAATTTTATACAATATTTTAAATAATTTTGTGCATGAAACAAAGTTTGTGTGCATTGAACCATCAGAAAGCAAAGGTGTCACTATCTCAGGCACTGATGTGGCATCATGTTGGTGCCCAAAAACTTTCAGATTTTTGGAGCATTTTGAATATTGAATCTCTATTTTAGGAATGCTCAACCTGTAAACTAAAATAACTTGAAAAAGAATACCAAAGTTGAAGGAGTTATACTATTTGGTTTCAAGGTTTATTATAAGGTCATAATAGTCAATGCAATGTCATTTTTGGCATCAGGAGAGATAAATAAATCAAGATGATAGAATAGTGAGTCCAGAAAGAGACCAACACATAAATGGTCAATTGATTTTTGACAAAGGTGCCAGAACAGTTCAGTGAAGGAAAGAATACACTTTTTAATTAATGGTGCTGGAGTAATTGGCTAGATATATAGAAAAAATGAATCTTAACCATTACCTCACACCATACACAAAAACTAACTTAAAACAGGTCATAGATCTAAGTATACAAGCTAAAACTGTACAACTCGAAAACAAAACAAAGGAGAAGTCTTAAAGACCTTGGGTTTGGCAAAGATTCCTTGAATACCAAAAGCATGAACTCTAAAAGAAAAAATATCAACAATAGGACTTCATCGATATCATAAACTTTTACTCTTTAAGAGTCACTGTTAAGAAAACCAAATACTGCATGTTCTCACTTCTAAGTGGGAGCTAAACACTGGGCAAGCATGGACATGAAGATGGGAACTATAGACACTGGGGACTACCAGGGAGGGGAGAAAGGGAAGGGGGCCAAGTGCTGAAAAACTACGTGTTGGGCACTGTGCTCACTGCCTGGGTGAAGGCATCATTCACACCCCACACCTCAGCATCATACAATATACCCGTGTAACAAACCTGAACATGTACCTCTTCGATCTAAAAGATAAGTTAAAGTTAAAAAAAAAAAGTCACTGTTAAAATGAAAAGGCAAATGATAGACTAGACTAGGAGAGTATACTTTATATGTGCACACACATAGCAATGGACTTGTATCTAGAATATATAAAGAACACTTACAACTCAATAACAAGACAGACAACCCAATAAAAATGGACAAAAGTTCAAATAGACACCAAATTCCAATCCACCAGACAAAAGATATGGAGGGCAAATTATGGCCATAAAAAAAATTGTTCCACATTAGTCATTAGGGAAAGGCAAATTGAAACCACAATGAAATGCCACAACATGTAACTTGTAAAATGGCTAAAATTCAAAGTTTTACCATATTTAATAGTTGGTAAAGTTATGGAGCAAGTGAAAATTCTATTCGCCATTGATGGGAATGCAAAATGGTACAACCACATTTTAGAAAATAGTTTAGCAATTTCTTAAAAAGTTAGATAGATACTTAACATATGTCTAAGTCTTTCCACTCCTATGTATTTATCCAAGAAAAAAATAAATCATATGTCCTATATAGACTTACACATAGAAGGTTAATTCACAATGGCCCTAAATTAGAACAAATCCCATAATGTTCACCAACAGGTGAACTTATTCCTCCTCGCTGAAATTTCTTATTCCTTGACCAATATCTCCCCAATCCTCCTCTCTCTGCAGCCCCTGGTAACGAACATTCTACTCTCTGCTTCTCTAGGTTCAGTTTGTTTAGATTCCACATGTAAGTGAGATCAGCCACATTTATTTAAAGTCACTCCTCACTGAGGGTGTGGCAGTATTTTCAGCCATGTGTTTCCATGTATGGGTGAGTACACACACAAAATAAGCAGGCATCAGATCCACTGCAGAGTCAGACTTCAGAATCTCAACACCCAATTGTATCCATCAAATTTCAAGTTTAACAATGTAATGTAGAGTCTGACTCCATTTTTGATGTTTGACTGTTAACAGCTTTCAGGC
Organism: Colobus angolensis palliatus; assembly: GCF_000951035.1. Taxonomy (NCBI): domain Eukaryota; kingdom Metazoa; phylum Chordata; class Mammalia; order Primates; family Cercopithecidae; genus Colobus; species Colobus angolensis. The sequence continues at coordinate 5,155,867 of NW_012115132.1, forward strand.
CCCATGACTTCCCTTTCCCTTTTAGCCGCAGGTCTGGAAAAGTTGATGAGAAAGCCTATACATGCTCTTCATTGACTCTAACAGGCAAGAACGCAAGCCCCAGGCCCCACATAGAAACCCTCCTCTCAGCCCCAGATCCTAACCAACATAAAACCCCATGCCAGTCTTCTTTCCTTGCTCTCTCAAGCTGTTTTTGGACCAACTTGGGAGCCAGCTCATTATCCTCTTGGTACATGTGTAGTGGCATCAGTTTCAGCATGTAAAACAAATTTGGGAGCAAGGGAGGGGAGAGTCCATCCCATCTATACAGAATGACTACGGCAATTGGGTTCAAGAAGGTATCTGGGCATGGTTCCTTTTATTCACTACTTGCAGGAAAATAAATTGCTAGCATAGGATGGGGGAAGCAATGAATGTGAATATGGTAGGCAGTTTCCAAGGTGGTCCTGAAGATTTTTCCCTCCTGACATCCATACCTTTCCCTCCACTTGAGTGTGGGCTGGGCCTAGGACTTGCTTCAAATGAGTAGAACATGGCAAAAGTGATGAGATGTCACTCCGAGATTCGGTTACAAAAATACCCTGACTTCCATTTCGCTTGCCTTCACTTGCTCACTCTAAGGGAAGCCAGTTACTAAGTTGTGAGCTTCCATATGGGTGAGGCCTCTTGGGACTTGGTCTTCCCCCATTAGAGTCTTCAGAGGAGATGGTAGCCCAAGCCAAAACCGTTGCAGTATTATGAGTACCCATGAGCCAGAGGCACCAGCAAACCTGCTCTCAAACTCCTGACACAGCACAAATAATGTTTTTGTTTTAAACCACTGCATCTGGGGATAATTTTGTTACTCAGCAACAGATAACCAATACAAAGAATGAGTTCCTGAGTAGGAGGATTTCTGAAGAATGAAAAGAATTATCATTAAAATAAAAAAGAGAGAAGATTCATGGCTTAGAGGATATTGGGAAGAGAAAGAAAGGGGCATAAGAAAGTTTCAAGGAATAAGCTGAAAACAGGTCTCACATTGACTGGACCAAGGTAGCCAGAGATCTAAGTGAAGCAACAGACTGCCACCAGTAACCAGAAATCACGGTGTCCCCTCACACTGAGAAATCCAGTGATCACATCATTTTGCGAGGAAAGCTATCTGTTTTGTCCACTGGCATGAATCTTTGGTTGATCCTGTGGGAACACTAAGACATGAAGCAATTGCTCTGTTTCTGTAAAAGTGGAGTCCATGAAAACAGCTTAAGCCAGTATCCCTTCATCATCCACAATCTCCTTTTACTAACAGTTTCACAGAGAGCAATTTCACACTAATTGCAGCCTGGTCTTGATTTCCTGTCATTGTTACTTATTGCCTATAAGAAATTTATGTCTTAAATGAGGTGAAGTTCAGCCCCCTGTTCCCTGTTTCAGTCCTAGCAAAACATCATTTTATCTGACATCATTTTTTTAAAGCAGAATTTTCCTCAACATCATCTGTAGAGGGCTTCACCTTGCTATTATCCTGGGATGATCAAGGGCATGCAATAGGAGCTCTCAATTTCTCTTTCCTTCAGATCTCTCTTCATAATTGTCAATCATTGCCTCCTTTTGCCCTGTTTCAGAAACAACAGCAGCTCTCCTTTTTTGCACGGTTGGCCCTTCCACTACAGCTCTTAGCCCAGTTCCTCTCTCTCTTTGCTAAGCCATCAATCACCTCCACTCAGATCTTCCTCTCCACTTGCTCCTTCCTCTTAGGCTGTAAACCTTTTCACCCATAGATATATTCCCTCACCACAGATGCCTCTTCCAGCTACATCCTATATCTTTCCTCCCTTCATCTGAATTACTTCTTGACATCTCATCCGCTCCTTGACCCACAGCAATTTGTTTTATATAGCTACCATTCTACTAAATTGGATTCAAAATCACCACTGCAAGCAGGATGGATCCTGACTAGCCGTCAGTTCTAATAAGCTTACAGATATGCCCATGATTCCATCATTCTCCCATTGATCTTTTCACTGCCTGCTGTGTTCCAGGCGCTATTCTATATTTATCATAGATGTGCCATAGTTCATAGATGTGCCAGGAAGTATAACTATTCCAAGAAAACATCAGTAAACAAGAAAGAGATCTCTGCCCTCTTGGAGCTTATAATCTAGTGTGAGGAGACAGACAAAAAGGAGAAACAAACAAACATAATCAAGCAAGTATCCAGTATGTCAGCTATGAGAAGTGTCACAGTAAAAATGAAGTAGAAACGATAATTAGGCAATGCAGTGGACGTGGAAAAATCGTGAGGCAGAATTTTAGAGAAAGCCTCTTAAGACACAATGGTTAGGAGAGAATATTGTGGAGCCAGAGGAACAAGGTTTTTTATCCCATGTCTCTCATTTTTTAACTTTGTGCCCTTAGGCAAGTCATGTAACCTCCTGATGCCTTCATTTCCTCATCTGTGGAATGAGAAGGAGGTTAGAACCTACCACACAGAGCTGTTGTAAGGATTAAATGAATTTAATACAAGTAAAGTATTTAGAACCGTGTCTGAGTTCACAGCAAGAGCCCAGTGAATGTTAGCTATGACTCTGCAAAAGCCTGTTTTGAATCAAAAACTGCTGATTAACTGTGTGACCCTGGACAAATGATTTCACCTCCCAGAGCCTGAGTTTTCTCATGGGCAAGATGAACACAATTAGTTTTAGTTCATAAGTTTCAAGCAAAGGTGAAATGAGATAATATCTATAAAGCACTTTGCAAATCATTCACCCATGATAAGCACCCAATAAAATGGTAGCTTTAAAAGAAAACAAGACAAAGAGACACACCTCCCTTTGTTCTTTCCATTTGTCTGCAACTTGATGAATATTTGTATGAAGCCTCCAACTCACCTTCAGGCTCAGGAGACAGCCTGTCCATATATCAATGTGTACAGAAATGAAATATGGGAGCCATACCTGAATCCATAGGAATGCGTTCCTCCCAAACCGATAATTTTGGTAAACTTCTCATTTTCTTGTAATGCCTATAGTGCCAAAATACCATATTTTAAAACTATAGATATAGGGTTTTCTTTTTCCTTTTTTGACATCTGTACTCAAGCCCTGCTAAGCAAGGATTTCAAAACAACACTGACAATTATGGATATGGTTTGGTTGTGTCCCTACCCCAATCTCATCTTGAATTGCTATCCCCATAATCCCCACGTGTCTAGGGAGAGACCTAGTGGGAGGTGATTGGATCATAGGGTCGGTTTCTCCCATGCTGTTCTCATGATAGTGAATGAGTTCTCATGAGATTTGATGGTTTTATAAGGGGCTCTTCCCCGTCACTCCCCATTCTTCTCTCTCCTGCCGCCATGTGAGAAGATCCTTGCTTTCCTTTCGCCTTTTGCCATGATTGTAAGTTTCCTGAGGCCTCCCCAGCCATGTGGAACTGTGAGTCAATTAAACCTCTTTCTTTTATAAATTACCCAGTCTCGGGTATTTATTTATAGCAGTGTGAAAACGGACTAATACAACAGTGCTTGACTCAAAATATAAACTCTTGAAAAGCTTTTGTGTAAATTAGATTTTGTACATCATCTTAAAGGTACAAAGGCAGTTTCAATATAAAGAATATTGAGAGTGAATCCTTTAGAAAAGCAATGGATTGCTGCTAGTTCGATCCAGTTTATATATTTTATCTGCTTTCTATGTGTAGATGTTCAAATATCCAGCTGAGCTAAAGTGGTTACCTCTCTTGGATGAAAGCCAGATTTCTTTCTCTAGGAGAGTGTAGCATGAGAGACTGGTGAGAGTGGTGTTTCTCAGAGAGTGGAAAAATGTGTTTGTTTTTAGCAGCAGATGCAAAGCTTAGGAAATTCAATTTCCACAACCTCATGAAAGCTGTTCGTGGGGGACTTTTTTGGCTAAAATAGGTCCTAAGAAATACGCGTCTGCACTGAGATAATAAACAATGACTTGGGATGGCACAAAGTTCTCAGACTTCAGCACCCTGGCCGTAACCCACATCAATAACTTAGTCCTAAATTCCCCCTTGGTGTCCCAGCTTGCAATTGGAAATGACAATGTGACTAGTAATATTTGACACTTGTATCAAAGGACCTATGATCTTTTTGCATCAGAGAAAGCTTCATGAAAAATGGCAACTCACGGGTCAGAATCGTCAGCAACATGTACAGAAACCTGACTGAGAGGCAAAATGAAAGATGAGACCAGATATTTACCAAGTTCCAACAAGACATGAAGGTAATGATGTTGGAAATGGAGGAACTGGGCACACAGGGGATGTGTATTCAAAGTATATTCTCCCGGTAGCTTTTGTGACTCACATAAAAGCTACTTAAGCACAGCTGAGGCAACTACATTTAATATTGTTTCCAGATCACATTGTTGCTACAGTTTTTTGGTTTTTTGTTTTTGTTTTTGTTTGGCTGGACCAAAGTGGAAAGATCTCGGCTCACTGTAACCTTTCCTCCAGGGTTCAAGTGATCCTACAACCTCAGCCTCCCAAATAGCTGAGATCAAACACTACCATGCCTGGCTAGTTTTTGTGTTTTTTGGTAGAAACGGGTTTCATCATGTTGGCCAGGCTGGTCTCGAACTTCTGACCTCAAGTGATCCACCCGCCTCGGCCTCCCAAAGTGCTGGGATTACAGGTGTGAGCCACCGTATCCGGCCTTACAATGTTTTGCTACTTGTTAAATTGGGTCTTTTGTTTCAAGGCTTCTATAAGCAGATATAAATCCTTAAAAGAAAACAAGGAGGTAGGGGGACTTAATTGTGTTGGGCAGGATGATTGGAGAGAGATAAAAAGAAAAAGCCCAATTTCCTTCTTAACTAATGAATGACACCACTTAGATTGCACTTCATCACCATTTGTGGCTCTGGGGTAGGCTCCTGAACTCAGAGAACCAAGGTGGCTCTTAATGTTGGAATAATGAGACCCTTCCTACCAATGTCCTGCTGGAAATGGCTGGCTGCACTGGCTTCCCTAGCAACAGCCCAGATTATGTCCAGAGACATTAGAGTAAGGCAGTCCTGGGTTTGGATCCTGGTTCTTCTACTTGATAGTGGTGTGACTGGGGTAAGTTGCTTAGCATCTCCAATCTCTGTGTCTTTACCGGTAACACTGGGATCATGATACCCTACTCAGGACCGCAGAGCTCTGTGGTGACAACTGAAGGACGTAATACACGCAGAGCCCCAGGGCAGAGTCTGGCATAGAGCTAGGGCTCCGCATGTCAGCAACAGGTAAGGATGCCACTCAAGCAGGATCAGGGACACTTGGAGGATTTTTCCAATGGTGACATTCTTGCTGTGATAGTAAGAGATAACAGTTAAACAGCACTTACTATGTACCAGGCAGACCGTGTTGTAAGTGAATTACCATGAATTAACTAATTTAATCCTCACAACTTCCCTGTGAGGCAGGTATAATTGTTATGATGGCTTTGTAGAGGGAGGAGACTCAGGGAGGAAATAGTTATATTACTCAGGCCAGGTTGCTCTGCAAGTGAGGGATGGAGACAGGGTTTCTGCCTAGGCAGTCTGGCTCCAGAGGCCATGCACATAACCTCAACACTGTACAGCTGCATTAACATGGCATTCAAAAGGGAGCAAAGAGATAGTCATAAACACATGGGTGATCACTTAGCCAAGTGGAGATCAGTACACATTTCAAATTCACATACACATGCACACACGCGTTTATACACATAAGATGTATAAAACTGCATTCCTAGACAAGAAGGACTTGTACAAGTCAACAAGCTGTCTGCACCATGGACAGTGGTGCCTTATGTACATGGCAACCTGAAAATTAGCAAAGGAACACCCAGGGTGATTTCCTATGGTCCCTGCAGCATCACCATGTGGCAACCACTTAGGTCACTAAAATCAGAAACCTAGAAGTCATTCGGAATTCCACTCTTTTTTTTTTTTCTTCAACACTCTGCCGAGTCTCAGGAATTACCATGAATTAAGTAATTTAATCATAAAATTAGGATCTGGAATCCTAAAATGTAATCCTTAATTTTTTAATTTTTATTTTATTTTATTTTACTTTTAGGCATGGGGTCTTGCTCTGTCGCCAAGGGGATGTGCAGTGATGGGATCATAGTTCACTGCAGCCTCATGAGCTATCCTCCTGCCTCAGCCTTCTGAGTAGCTGGAACCACAGGTGTGAGCCACCACACCAGCCTAATTTTTTTTTTTATTTTTTGTAGAGACTGGGACTTGCTATGTTGTTCAAGCTGGTCTTGAACTTCTGTTCTCAAAAGATCCTCCTGCCTCAGCCTCCTAAGTGCTAGGATTATAGGCTTGAGCCACCATGTCAGGCCTCCACGTTTTCTAATGCTCCTCATCTAATGCCGCAGTTCACATTCTATAGATCTGTAGACTCTCCTAGGTTTCTCTTGAATCCACTCCTTCTCCATTCTCAACACCATTGTTTTTAGTTCAAGCACTTATTTCCTTTTAGACAACTGGATTTGACTCCTAACCTTGCTCCCTGACAATACTACTGTCCACCTCATTCCCAAAAAATCCATTTGCCATATTGCCATTGAAAACCTGTTCTAAAACACAAACCTTACAATGCTGAGTCTTTGCATAAAGTCCAACATCTTTGAAGTTCAAATTCCTTTTTTAAAGTACATCTGTGCCTTTGTAATCTGACCTTTTCATCTCTGTCCATTCCCAGAATGTAACCACACCTGCACTGGCAGATGCTGTTTTTTCTGGAAAACAGCTGGAGATCCCTTTCTCTGCTCCATATCCTCCCCTCTAGCTTCAACCTCCTGTAGCCTTCATTCAGAAAAGCCCTACTCAATTGTTAAGTCTCAGGTCAAACATCATCTCCTCCAGGAAGTCTTCCGTGATTCCCCAGATGAAGTTAGATACCTTCACCTCTATGCCTATAGCAGCTAAATCATAACTTTTTCCCTTATACTAGTGTGTATATATATGCATATATATATGTGTGTGTGTGTGTGTGTGTATATATATATATAATTTTGAGATGGAGTTTTGCTCTTGTTGCCCAGGCTGGAGTGCAATGGTGCGATCTCGGCTCACCGCAACCTCCGCCTCCTGGGTTCAAGCAATTCTCCTGCCACACCCGGCCAGGAATGTGAGCTCTTACGAGTCAAAGACAGTCTCTTTTGCTTCTGTATCCCAACACCTATCACAGAGCCTGGCAAAATGTGAGTGCACAATGTTTGTTAAATGTATTAATGCACAGGCAAATAAATGAATAAAACACACAGGTCTCCAGAGTTTCCATTCCAATCAGCATAACCTAAGCCTGCTGTTTCAGTAGTGGTTAGAGGGAGCTCTCACCAGATGCAAATCAAGTCCAGCTGGAAGATGCCAATAGAAAAGAAACAGATCCCAAGAGATCAAGAGGTGCATTGCTTGCATGTGTCATGAACATAAATAAACATATTAATATGTGGCTGGGCATGGTGGTTCATGCCTGTAATCCCAGCACTTTGGGAGGCCGAGGTGGGTGGATCACGAGGTCAGGAGATCGAGACCATCCTGGCTAACACGATGAAACACTTTGGGAGGCCGAGGTGGGTGGATCACGAGGTCAGGAGATCGACACCATCCTGGCCAACATGGTGAAACCCTATCTCTACTAAAAATACAAAAATTAGCTGGGCATGGTGGTGTGTGCCTGTAATCCCAGCTACTCCGGAGGCTGAGGCAAGAGAATAGCTTGAACCAGGGAGTCAGAGGTTGCAGTGAGCAGAGATGGCGCCACTGCACTCCAGTCTTGTGAAAGAGGGGACTGTGTCTCAAAAACAAAAACAAAAAATTAGTATGTGAACTCTCAATTGTAATACGGGAAAAAAGAATTTTTTCTTTTTCTTTTTGTTTTTTTTTTTGGCAGGATGCCTATTTAGTCCTATTTCTTCATCAACAGGAACTTGGAAAAGCTGTGATTTTATGTGTGGCCTAAAGAGGGCAGAAATTCCACTCAGTTGAGGGTTTATAGAGAATTTCTTTTCACAACCACTCCCAAAACTTTCACGTTCACTACATCATCCACCTGTGGGGTGGGCATTGGGATCATCACTAGGATAAGGAAATGAAGGCATGGAGGGCTTCAACAAGCCAGTGATGGAGCAGGCCTTGTGGTCTTATATTATGAAGTCAGGTTGTTATGGGCCAGACATGTCCAGTTACATCACTAAAGCTCCAGAATGACAGGCTGTCTCATGCAAAAAATACCCTGAGATGGGACCTCATTTCCTGAGAGAGTCCTCAGTACCTCTGCCAAACACACTCCCACTCATCTTAACACCTGAGCAGGCTGTGGAAACGGCTGAGTTGTTCCATCCCATTTACCTCATTGAACACCTAGTATGTTCCCCGAGAGCCTACTGTGCACAGGGCATAATGTGATTTCTGTAAACAGAGAAAAGTGTAGTTGACCCTGAAAGATATAGATGATGCACCAAAACCATGAAAAATTCCTGGTAACATTGCTGGACTCAGTAGAGATGGTGTTCTTGAGGAGGTATTTAAGGATAAGGGAAATTTTAAGAATTAAAAAACGGGGATGTTTATAGTGCTTTGATGATCATATTGGAAGTAAAATCAAAAAGTTTTTAAAGTAAAAATGTTTTGGCCAGGTGCAAGGGGTCATGCCTGTAATCCTAACAGTCTGGGAGGCCAAGGCAGGCAGATCACTGGCACTCAGTCATTCGAGACCAGCCTGGGCTGGCAAACATGGCAAAATCCCATCTGTATAAACAATACAAAAATTAGCTGGGTGTGGTGGCATGCCCCTATGGTCCCATCTACTCGGGAGGCTGAGGTGAGAAGATCGCTGGAAGATCAAGACTGCAGTGAGCCGTAATCACACCACTGCACTCCAGCCTAAGCAACAGAGCAAGACCCTGTCATAAATAATAACAATAATAATAATAAAATAAAAATAAAAATATCAAATTAAAATGAAAAAAACTATTAGAACTAAAAATCTACTAAGGGTTAAAATGTTCCTGGAAGTGGAAAGGGGAGAAATCAAACATACGCATTTCGCGTTTGTAACTTTTTCTCTCCTTTGCTTTCCTGCTAGGACCAGGATCACCCAGACTCATCCATCCCCAAGATGTGGGATTTCAGCTTCCAAGACAAATCAGCCAGGTTTCGTGGTTGATTTGAAAAACAATATTTCCTGAATTGCTACTTCACCAATGTGGTGTATTAAATCATAATCAGTGTCAATGGCCAGAACCCCAAGCCTGGAATAGCAACGCCAGCTCCAGCCTGGGAGCCCTGCCTTTGAGGGATTTTAGGTTCTCAGAAGATTTGGTTTCCCTGTAGTGTGGTGTTGGCTTCCAAACCAGGAGGCAGCTGGCAGTGCCACTGCTGCCCAGGAACCAGAAATCCACCATGAAGTCTGAGGGACTCTGCGGCAGAGGGCTTTATTCCTTATGGTGTCTTAATATTGACCAAAAAACACAAGGTCTCAACCCACTTCTTTTTGACATAATAAAGAAAACTCATCCTTCCAGCAAAAGGGCTGAGTGGTAGAGGAAACAGATCAGAAGACATGGCAAAAGGCAACTTCAGTTCTGTCTTCCCAGAGAGCCACGGACCTGCTCTGAGCACCAAAATCCTTCATTTATTCATTCAACAAAATTTGCTGAGCAAGCTGGGTGCAGTGGCATGCATCTGTAGTCCCAGTTATTTGGTATGCTAAGGCGAGAGGATGGTTTGAGCCCAGGAGTTTGAGTTCAGCCTGGCAACATAGGAAGACCCCATCTCTTTACAAAAAACAAACAAACAAACCAAAAATAAAAAATGATTAAGCCTCTGCAACAGCTTGGGCCCTGTACTAAGTCTGGGAAACACAAAGGTGTCTAAAACATGGTGAGTGCCCTGAAGACTCACAGCTTGTGAGTGAAGAAAGATCAGAAAGAGATTGAGTACAGTATAATCTGCAGGGTGTGACAGCAGAGGAATGAACCAAGGTGACAGAGACAAAGAGGAGGAAAGGACTTATTATTGGCTGCTATTGTTACCAGGCTTGAGATAGCAGGACTGTCTCTACTTTCCTGAAACCACCTGTGAAGACAGGATTTTGAGACAGCAGGACTTTCTCTACCCTCCCAAGGCTACCCGTGAAGGCAGGATAATGAGTGGTTAGATCTCACAGTTCACACTAACTCAGAAAACAAGCCAGTCAGAATTAGCAAGAAGTTTGCATTGAGAATATTTCCTAGGAAATTTCTTTTTTCAACTGGTGAATACATACAATGGTTCAAACAACTTGCCAGAACTGATTTTCAGCAGAAATTATATTGGTACAATGTTTGATGGGCATAGGAGGTTCTGGGAATGGTGGAAAGTTCTCACTATATTATGGTATCTAGTTTTAGTTATCCTATCAGCTTCTTAATCTCAGCACTGAGTAACCCAGTGTTCCTCAACCCTGACTATATGCTGGGTTAACCTGAGTCTCTTTTACATAATACAATACTCATTGATGTTCAGGCTATCTCCAGACCATTTGGATCAGAATCTCCGGAGAATAGATAGGCATTAATCATATTTTAAAAGTTCCCCCAAGTTATTCTAATCTGCAGCCAGCGTTGAGAACATAAATGCAATTTTCATTCATTAACGTATTTATTTTTGAGATAGGGTCTTGCTGTTGCCCAGGCTGGAGAGCAGTGGCATGATCATAGCTCATGGCAGCCTCAATCTCCTGGGATCAAGTGATCCTTCTGCCTCAGTAGCTGGGCCTCCAGGCAGGTGCCACTATGTCTGGCTAATTTTCAAAAACTTTTGTGTAGAGATGGGGTCTTCCTAAGTTGTCTAGGCTGGTCTCAAACTTCTGGCCTCAAACAACCCTCCCACCTCAGGCTTGTAGGTGTGAGCCACTGCTGCAGTTTTTAACAATTGAAATGTAGTAATTCTTTGCAAATGTTTACTTCATGGATTGTTGGTGTGTTGTAGATTGAATATGACCCGGGATCATATAAGTTTCTTGGTGAACAGTCAAAAGTGTCTAACTGTTTGTCATCAGCTCTGATCTGAGAAGCCCAAAGTAATATCTTTAGTTTATTATATTATGAAAATTTATAAGCATCACACATGTAAATGTCATAGAAACCCAAAGTACAAACTGTAGCTGTAAGTTTGGCTGTCCAAGGAGGAAGAAGGAAGGAAGTTCATATTTATTGGCCTTTTTTTTTGTGAGCTAAGCACTTTATGTATAATATGTTTTTTAATGGGCAGATTAATCTACCATAGTATTTTTGAAACATTAAGTTATGAAACCACTTTAGTGGGTCACAACCAGTATTTCTTAAATAAAACGTGATGGAAAAAGAAGCATTAAAAAATATGAGTGCATCAAATTCAGTTCTGGGGCACACTATTTTAGAAAAGCTTTATTTCAGTTATATAAGTGTGGTTATATGTATCTAGCATATTACCATAAAATATCTTATAAATATTAGATATTTTTTAAGTCAGCTTGCTGCTGAGATATTTGAAAACTACTACCTATAGATACAGTTATTATTAAATCCAGTTTACAGATGGATAAACTGAGGCTCAGAGATAAATAATCTACTCAGTGGGCAAATGGCAGAACCCCTTTTATTTACCATTTTAATATACCACACTCTCTCCTGGAGAAGGCAAGCCTTACTGATGAATAAATTAAAGATATCTGCAGAGAGGAGACACACACAAGTTAATTATTACTATTTTTAAGTAACACTACTTTTTGTTTTTTGTTTTTGTTTTTCAGACAGAGTCTCACTCAGTTGCCTAGGCTGGAGTGCAGTGGTGCACTCTCGCCTCACTGCAACTTCTGCCTCCAGGGTTCAAATGATTCTCCTGCCTCAGCCTCCCGGGTAGCTGGGACCGCAGGCACGCACCGCCATGCCCAGCTAATTTTTTGTAGAGATGGGGTTTCACCATGTTGCCCAGGCTGGTCTCGAACTCCTGAGCTCAAGTGATCCACCCGCCTCGACCTCCCAAAGTGCTGGGATTACAGATGTGAGCCACCACGCTGGGCCAATAACACTCGTTTAATGACAGTATGGGAATTTCCTAATTTTATTGTTGAGATTTAACATTTCCCAGACTCACTGATTTATTAACTGTCATAACCCTAGCCACAGTTTGAACTCCAGCTAAGTTTTCTTTTTCACTTTCATCACTTCTCAGCTTGGTAGGAACTCATATGCTGTGGGTTCCTTTTGTTGTGATTTCTTCCCTTTGTGATTCCAGACACATCATTTCACAAAGAGGAGCCAGGCTCCCTTCTTGGCTCCCACCAGCTCTTTGCAAGGTGCAGCCTCCCCAAGGCTAAACCCGCCAGCCCAGGGCTCACCTGACTGTCTTGACAGACCCTTATGGCAGACTGGCTGAGTGGACAGATTTGCACTCAAGCACTGCATCTGGACAAACAGGACTCAAACTTGTCTGCTCCAAGGGCAATATTACTCCATGGGATCATTTTACTGGCTGCATCCTCAGCCATCCAACAGAGAAATTCCTTCTCAACTCAGTTTCTGTAAACCCCAAGAATGCCTCTTGTGAGCAAGACAGACCACAGTGGTTTTGACAATTTGGAAAGACCATTAAAGTGAAAGGTTAGTGATTTTATGTGTTTTTCATCTTGAGCCTCCTGTTTCTTCAAGACCCCATTTTTTTTTTTTTTTTTTACTGTGGCTGAGCAGAGCTCTAATCCTACCCACAAAATCTTTTCTGTCTAATGAGAAACAATCAAGCAAAAGCACCCAAACCCACAAAGTTGGAGGGAAAACCCTCGACCCATATACTCACAGGCCCACAGAGTTTTCATGTGAGAGTAGATGTTATTGTGGTGGGATCTGGGGAGACTCTTTGAATGAATGAGGAGGTGCACAAAAAGAAGGGGCTATGGTAGAACAGCTCTGCGAGCAGAACTCCCTCTAATTGAGTTGAACTAACAGCCCTGGCTGCTGGGATACTGGGGAGAAGTCCCATTGTCCTCTACTCTGGAGAGGAGGTAGTGACTATCAGTCTTGCCCTCTCTGGGGAAACACTGACTTTGATTAAGGGAGACAGGACCAGCTACATAATTGTGGGCCAGCGCCAAAAGAAAAAAAAATGTGTGGCCTCTTGTTGAAAATTGGTGACGGCATGTGACGGTTAATATTGTCAACTTGATTGGATTGAAGAATGCAAAGTATTGTTTTTAGGTGTGTCTGTGAGGGTGCTGTCAGAGGAGATTAACATTTGAGTCAGTGGACTGGGAGAGAAAGACCCACCCTCAATGTGGGTGGGCACCATCCAATCAGCTACTAGGGCTGCTAGAAAAAGCAGGTGGAAGAAGGTGGAATAAGCTGGCTGTGAGTCTTCTGGCCTTTATCTTTCTCCCGTGCTGGATGCTTCCTGCCCTTGAACATCAGACACCAGGGCAGGAGTCTTAGACTTACACCAGTGGTTTGCCAGGGATTCTCCGGCCTTCAGCCACAGACTGAAGACTGCACTGTCAGTTTCCCCACTTTCAAGGCTTTTGAACTCAGACTAAGCCCCTACTGGCTTCCTTGCTCCTCAGCTTGCAGAGAGCCTATCGTGGGACTTCACCTTGTGATTGTGTGAGTCAATTCCCCTTAACAAACGCCCTTCCGTATATACATACATCCTATTAATTCTGTCTCTCTGGAGATCCCTCATACGTAGCAGAACATAAAACCCAGCATGTGACCCTGTAAGCCTGCACAAGCCACACACCCATGAAGCCTGCCCTGAGAGGACACAGCATTTTAAGGACCCACACGGGCCCTGTCACCTGGAAGGAGAGTCATTAAACAAAATGAACGCTCCTTCTAATCCCATCCCCTGTAACCATGTGTGCACATTTTTACATAGACACTCTGATTACCATGTTCCGATATGGTTATATAACTAACAATTTAACTAGAATTTACTATATACCAGGCCCTGGACTAATTATTTTACATGCATTATCTCGTTTAATCTTGACAAAAACCTTAGGAAGTGAGAACGCCTGTCATTCCCATTTTGCAGATGGGGAATTTGAGGCTTAGAGGGGATACCTTATTTGCCCCAGATTTACTAGCTAGAATGAGGCACTCAGCCTGAGTGGGGATGAAATTGAGAGGAGGCAGGAGAGGCACTAGCCACGGGAGAAAAATTTAAGAAGCCACAAAAAAACCCTCTCAGTAATCAAGATAGATACTACTTCAGTGCAATGTTGTAATAATTTTTGTAGATTCACATGCAATTGTGAGAAATAAAACTCAGGCACCCTTTACACAGTTTCTTCCAATAGTAACATACCATAGTATGATATCACAACTAGGTCGCTGGTATTAGTACGGTCAAGATACAGAACGTTTCCATTCCATCCACACAAAGATCCCTCATGTTGCCCTTTTATAAATACCCCCAACATTGCTCCCCATACCCCATTTCCATTCTACCTATTGTCCAAAAGATCCCTGGAGTTCTACCTCCTATCTAGAGTATTAGAAGGTGTAGTCGTCCATTTTCACACTGCTATAAAGAACTGCCTGAGACTGGATAATTTAGGTGGAAAGAAAAAGGTTTAATTGGCTCACAGTTCTGCATGACTGGAGAGGCCTCAGGAAACTTCCAATAGTGGCAGAAGGCAAAGGGGAAGTAAGGACCTTCTTCATGTGGAGGCAAGACAGAGAGCAATGATGTAACTGCCAAACACTTTTAAACCATCAGCTCTTGTGAGAACTCAGTCACTATCATGAGAAGAGCATGCAGAAAACCACCCCCACGGTCTAATCACCTCCTACCATGTCCCTCCCTCAACACGTGGAGATTACAACTTGAGATGAGACTTGGGTGGGGACAAAGAGCCAAGCCGTATCAGAAGGAAAATGTGATGATTTCCGTTCTCTGAAACATATCATTGTACCTTTAATATTATTTCTACTTCTGGTAATGAGACTTACATTTGTTTTACGAGAAAAGCCATAGGAAAACTTTTTGTTAATATGTCAGAGTGACTGTCCCTGCTCCTTAAATCCTTCTCTAGCACCACGGAACTCAGGCATAGAGGAATCTATGCCCTTTTCTACTCTGTGACAGTAAGGTATATCCAATACGAAGGTCCGTATTGCCTAGTCATATAGATGTAACCAATTATTTTATCTGAAGAATATTTTAAAATCATTCTTCTGCAAATTTTCTTAGTGTTTCCTCTATGTGTTACTCAAGGTTGGATGTTTCCCTGGTTAGTAAGAGGGTGAAAACTACATGCTTCTCAAGAGGACAGGAGAGCTGGACACAGTGGCTCATGCCTGTAATCCCAGCACTTTGGGAGGTCGAGGCAGGTGGATCACCTGAGGTCTGGAGTTTGAGACCAGCCTGGCCAACATGGCAAAACCCCACCTCTACTAAAAATACAAAAAAAAAATTCGCCAGGTGTGCTGGCGGGTACCTGTAATGCCAGCTACTTGGGAGGCTGAGGCAGGAGAATTGCTTGAACCTGGGAGGTGGAAGTTGCAGTGAGCCCAAGATCGTGCCATTTCACTCCAGCCTGGGTGACAGAGGAAGACTCTGTCTCAAAACAAAAAAAAAAAAAAGAAGACAGGAATCACAGCAGCCCCAGTTGTAAGTCCCTGCAGGTGATGTTTGTAGAATGGAAAAGAAGCCTCATAGGTAATCAATAAAATGATACCACATTGTGCTGGTTTCACCCTTGTCTACCCATTTAATTGCAAACACATAGAAGGGCAAATCAGCTGACTCTCTGGGGTGAACCAGGCAGGGACAGAGCCTAAACTGGAGAGATACCAGATTTACTTGGCAAGATCATATTTCCCTGAGGTGCCTCAGGCAGCTTACAGATGACACAGCTGCAGGTCTTGACTATTTGAATTTAGCTGCCTCATGGTCCAAGAAACTGCTATGCAGAGGCAATGATCGTTGGTATGAGTATGTTTCTCAAAAATCTGTGGAACGATTTGTTTTTGCTCTGTCTTGCTAAACCGCCCTTACCTGTTCCTCTCCTACATCTATAAACCTTGATTGCTGGTCAGTCAACACAGGCTTTGTCCACATCCACAAAAATCGAAAGACAGAAGTAAGGCAATTACTAGAATGGTGCTTCACAAACATCCATGGGCATTCAAGCTGCCTGGGATATTGTTACGATGCAGACTGTGATTCACTGTGTCCTGAGTGGAGCCTGAGTTCTGCATTTCTAACAAGTTGCCAGGCATTGCTGATAGGCACAAGGACCCAGCTCACCAAGACCTGCAATTGAACTCCCTGAGATTAGATTCAGGCCATGACGAATGAAACTGGGGTTTTTCTTTCTTTTTTTTTTGTTTAAGGGGCTGGGATTGACCTAATTAAACAAAGGGCTTGTGGTCAGCTAGTGCCTCTCCAGCGGATGAGATCATAACATGTGAGAGAGTGTGAAAAGGACATGAAGGTGAAGTTTGTCCTGGCACTATTAGAATCCATGGTTTCAGTGGCCCCTGAAGCCCTCTGAATCCCATGGAGGCTGGTTGTTAACAGTTCATTGGATTGCCAGAGCCAATAACTTCCTAGCTTTGCTTAACCAGCTTGAATTGGACTCTCTGTCTCTTAGAACCATAATTCCTCCAACCATTGCATCCAAATTGTGACGCAATGACTTCATAAATTATCATACATCCCTACAGAAGAATCAAAAAGTATTATTTCAAAAAATATATTTGGATGGACAAATAATACAAGGGTAAGTGACAAAGGCATAATACCAATGTATAAATACAGAATAATCTGAATCATATAAATTTGAGAAGAATATTAAGTAAATGCCCCAAAACATAGATAGTAGTTAAGGTCTACTGAATAGCCCCCTCAAATATTTCCATATCCTAATCCCCTGAACATATGAATCTTATTTTATATGGCAAAACAGACTTTGCTGATGTCATTAAATTAAGGATGTTGAGATGGAGAGATTGTCCTGGATTACCTGGGTCGGCCCAATGTGATCAGACTGGTCTTTATAAGAACTCGGGAGAAGACAGAGTCAGAGGAAAAGGGGATATGATGACAGAAGCAAAACTGAGATGAGGGAAGGAGGTTACAAAGAAATGTGGGTAGCCCCCAGCAATAAAAAGGCGAGGAAACATTTTCTTTAGAGCCTCTAAAAGGAATAAGCCCTGCCAACACCTTGACTTCAGGCTGGGAAAGTTGATTCAGAATTCTGACCTCCAGAAGAATAAACTTCTGTTATTTAAAGTCATTAAATTTGTGTTAATTTGTTATAGGAGCAATAGGAAACTAACATAATAATTGGCTCTGTACTTCCACTTAATCAACATATGCTGCTTTTATAAGAAAAAACCAACTTAATTTAAAGGAAGGAAGAAGTATAGCTTGCTATAAGAGGTATTATGAATAAGACTTTTAACAGTTTAATGTAGCCTGGTTGCTGTTGTTTTCTAGGACTGTAGGATATAATCACAGTGTAGTCTAATTTCAACACTGCAAGAGAATGTCACCCTATACTAATAGAATTCTGATCTCATCACTCCCTTGGGTAAACTCTTGGCTTCTGCTATTAATATCCAACAGGTGACTTAGCGACGTGTATTCACAAGATCAACACCTTTTGATAATTAAAAGGCCCAGTGGCATACTCAGATCACAGAGCACACTGAAGGCAGAGCAAGCTCCTGAGTCTATTTGGAATTCTCCTTTCTCCTCTCAGTATATTCCCAACACTGTGGCTTGGGGATCAGCAAAAACAAAAGGAAAGTGATATGACTGCTATATGCCCTAGGAAGTCTAGTGTAATATTAAAAATCTTAAAACTCTAAATGCTGCTCACGAAGCAAACACACAAAGCTGCAGAAACCTGTTGTAACATTCCCAACCCCAGACTGGGTTCCCCGGCCCCACCTCTGAACCCTCAGAGTCCTCTGTGTACGTCTGTCGTGTCATATTTATCCCATCCTATTGTAATTATCTGTTTATGCACCCACTTTCCCAGCTAGACCTTTGGTTTTCTCTAGCGTAGGGGCCGTGTCTTATTCTTCTTTGATTTTCTAGCCTAAAACAGTGCCTGGCATAGAGAAGGCATTTAATAAATGTTTGTTGAATTAAATTAAACTAAATTGAATCCTGGCCTTAGCAACAGAACCTTAGAGCTCTTACCCAAGATAATAAGAATTCAACTTTCTTGATTTTATCTTCAAAGCACTTTGCTAAAGTGCAACGACATGACGTCTTGACCAACTCTCCCCCCAGGCTTTCGGCAAACATGAGATTTCTCCTGGGAAAGCCCTGTCAACCTCTGTTCAACTTGAGTTTAGATTTCAAAGGTTAAAATTCAGACAATGCCCTGGAACTCCAAAAGCATTTATGATGAGTGAGAGTCCCATTCAAGTTCCCTAGTTTCTCTTCCCTAGGCTTGATTCAATCCAGGCCAATGTTGGTTAATGCCACCTCTATCTCCTCCTCCTCAGGATGTTTTGCCAAATGTGCAGAGGTGCAGAAATGCTATGGATTTCTTGATTCCTTAGGATCTTTTCAAGAAGTTTCTAAAGTGGCTGTACAGAGTTCCTTTAGCGTGCCATAGTATATAAGCATTTTGGCTTTGAAATCATATTGATCTGGGTTTAAATTTCAACTGTAACTTTGGTAGCTATGAGACATGGGGTGTGTTATTTTATCTATCTGAACTTCAATTCCCTTATTTAAAAACTGAGGATAAAGTATCTACCTACTGAGATTGTTGTATACTTATATAAATTTGTGTAACATAGCAGGATTCCTGTACATAGAAAGTGCTCAAGAAGTAATGGCTCTTATTATTATGAATAATAATAATTATCCCACACAAGAGTCTCCAGAGAGAATAAGGCCCAATGCTGCCTATGTCTAACTACCTTAGATTTGGAAGACAGATCGTCCCTGGTATTTTTGCTTTTGTATAGCCCCGTCTACAGTGAGACCATAAGGAAAAATATGCTCTTCTTAGTCAATAGAACTTCCACCACCAAAGAGAGAAGACTCATCCCTAATAACCAAATAACTCAAATATTCCCATTTGGGCTAACCTTGTACATATCCATACAGTTTTTCCTCTTCTTTGGAAATTAACCCATGATTGACCTCTTACCTCCACCCATTCATTTCCAAATATCACTAACATTTTAGGATTGAAGTCTCAAAACACCACAGTTGAGAAACTTCTGTTTTTAACCAAGATGGAATAACAGGGACTAGATTTACTCACCCAGCTGAAATAACAGCAATATATACAAAATAATGGTTTTCAAGATAATTGAACATCAGCAACAAAGGTATGTTTTCCTGAGAAGTAAAAAGAAATGAAATGACCTTTATAGCTGCTGTAACTTTCTGCCTAGAGAGAGTTTCCAGGCTACAGAGCACGGAAGGGGAACCCAGGTAGAGCCCATCAAACTTCCTGAGACAAAGTTGGAAGTCCACAGAGATACGCCGGCTCATGTTCCCAGGACAGAGTACCAGAGATGAGTGAGCTGCAGAGAGAGAATTTGGGAGATCTGCAGAGGGTGCTTGAGTTTTCAGCCGAGTGCTGTTCAGCACATATATGTAAGGAAACTACCTAAGGATAGGAAAAGAACCATTTGAAAGCATTATAAGGGGCAACACTTAGAATTCAAACAGAGCACTCCCCCCAAAAAAGTCCTGTTCCTACCAGCCAGAGTGAAGAATATCACAATTTACAGAATGTTGGGTAGGCGCTCCAAAAAAGTGAGGCAGAATTAGCCTTAAACCTAACACAACTGTGATCTCACCTAATAACATTTAACAGCAAACCTAAAACGATATTGTTTCCAAGTAACTTAACTGCCTAAAAAGTCTCAATATCTATAGGAATACAAAAATATAGCCACCCAACAAGGTACAATTGTCAAATGTCTTGCATTTAAATAAAACTTCCAGTCATGCAAATAAACAGGAAAATGTAATGAGGAGAAAAACCAGTCGATGGAAACAGACCCATAAATGACACAGATATAGAATTAGTAGAGAAAAAACACAAAAACAGTTGTTATAATGGATTCCATTGTTCAAGAGCCAGAGGAAAGACGGAGCACATTCAATAAAGACAATGTAAAATTTTTTAAAGATCCCAATCAATCATCTAGAAATGAAAACTATAATGTCTGAAATTAAAAAAATCACGATGACAAACAATTCAGTGAAATTAATAGCCAACTGAACATTGCAAAGGACAAGATTAATAAACTTGAAGTTATAGCAACAGAAATGATCCAAAATGAAATGCAGATAGAAAAAGACTGAAAACAAAAAATGGAGCATCACTGAGCTGTGGGACAATTTCAGGAAACCCAGTGTATGTGCCACTGGGGTCCAGCAAAGAAAAGAACAGAAGCAAAAAAAAACACGTGAAAAAATAATGGTGGAAAATTTTTCTAATTTGATGAAAACTATAAACTCACAAACCCCAGACTCAATTAATTCCAAGCTTAAGAAACATGAATAAAACTATACAAGGGTACGTTATAATCAAATTGCATCTAACCAGTAATAAAGAAAAAAAAAACCTTAAAAGCTTCCAGATGAAGAAGACACATTATATATAGAGGAACAAAAAAAAGAAGACAGAGGTTACATATTGGAAACAATACAAAGCTAGAAGAACGTGAAGCAACATCTTTAAAATCCCAAAAGATAAAAACTATCACCTTAGAATTCTATACCTAACAAAAATGTGTTTAAAAAACGAAGGGGAACTAGAAATCAATAACAGGAGAAATGTAGGAAAAGTTAAAGTTAAATTGAACAACATACTCCTGAACAAACAATGGGTCAAAAGAAAAATGAAAAGGAAAACTTTTTAAGTATCTTTAGAGAAACAAGAATAGAAGCAAAACACATCAGAACTTATGGAATATAGCAAAAACAATGTTGAGAGGGAAATTTATAGCAATAAATGACTTATTTTGAAAAAGAAGGAAGATCTCAGTTAAACAGCCTAAGGTTACCTCAAGAAACCAGAAAAAGAAAAGCCAGCTAAGCCCAAAGTTAGTAGAAGGAGGAAAATAACAAAGATCAGAGCAGAAATAAACAAAATAGAGACTAGAAAAAAAATTGATCAATTAAACTAATAGTTGGCTTTTTGAAAAGAGAAGCAAAATCGATAAATCTTTACCTAGACTAACTAAAAAAGAGAGAACTCAAGTAACTAAAATTAGAAGTGAAAGAAGGACATTACAACTGATACTGCAGAAAAACAAAAAATTATAAGAGACTACTGTGAACAACTATATGTCAAAAGACTGGATAGTCTAGAATAAATGATTACATTCCCAGAAACATGCAACTTACCACAAACCATAAAGAAATAGACTAAATCATAAAGAAATAGAAAATCTGAATAGATCAGTAATGAGTAAGGAGATTTAACCAGCTATATAAAATTTCCCATCAAAGGTAAGCCCAGGACCAGATAGCTTTATGGCTAAATTCTACAAAACATTTAAAGAATAACTAATACCAGTCAGGCGCAGAGGTTCATGTCGGCAATCCCAGGACTGTGGGAGGCCGAGGCGGGTGGATTACCTGAGGTCAGGAGTTCGTGACCAGTCTTACCAACATGGTGAAACCCTGTCTCTACTAAAAATACAAAATTAGCCAGGCATGGTGGCACATGCCTGTAATCCCAGCTCCTTGGGAGGCTGAGGCAGGAGAGTCACTTTAACCCAGGAGGTGGAGGTTGCAGTGAGCCAAGATCATGCCATTACACTCCAGGCTGGGCAACAAGAGTGAAACTCCATCTCAAAATAATAATAATAATAATAATAACAATAACTAATACCAATCCTTCTCAAACTCTTTCAAGAAAACTGAAGAAGAAGGAATACTTTCAGATTTCAGACTAATTTTACAAGGCCAGCGTTACCCTGATACAAAAGTCAGATAAGAACACTATAAGAAAAGAAAAGTATGGGTGAATATCTCTGATGAATATAGATGCAAAAGTTTTCAATGAAATATTAGCAAGTTGACTCAACAGCACTTTAAAAAGATTATTTACCATGATCAAGAGGGATTTATCTCTGGGATCTAACTATAGTTCCACATATACAAATCAATAAATGTGACAAATCACAATACTAGAATGGAGAATAAAAGCCATATGATCATCTCAATAGATGCAGAGAAAGCATTTGACCACGTACAATATCCTTTCATGATGAAAACTCTCAACAAATTAAACATAGAAGAAATGTACCTCAACACATTAAAGGAAATATATGACAAGTCCACAATTAATATCGTATTCAATGGTAAAAAGGTGAAAGCTTTTCCTCTAAGATCAGGAAAAAGATGAGGATGCTTACTACCACAATTTCTGTTCAACATGGTCCTAGAAGTTCTCACCAGAGAAATTAGGTTAAGAGAAAGAAAGGAAAAGTGTCCAAATCAGAGAGAAGTTAAATTGTATCTGTTTACAGATGACATAATCTTATATATAAAAAATCCTGAAGACTCAACCAAAAAACTGTTAGAAATAATAAATTCACTGAAGTAGCAGGATATAAAATCAACATCCAAAAATCAGTAGTATTTTAATACAATACCAACAACCGATCCAAAAAAGAAATCAAACAAACAATCCCATTTATGATAGCATAATAAAGCTACAACAATAATTTTAAAAAAGAAAATATAGTACTGGTATCAAGATAAACAAATAGATCAGTAAAGCAGAACAAACAGCCCCAACATTGGTCAATGCATTTATTTTCAATTGATTTTTTACAAAGGTGCAAAGGTAACTTGAAGGAGAAAGGATAGTTTTTTCCCAAATGATGCTGGGCAAATTGTATCTCAACATGCAAAGCACCACTGTTGATAGATATCATCGTTGAAGTCTTCTCAGTGACACTTCCATGACTGCTTTTTGGACATTAAGATTGCTGTCTGCAACACCTGCTGGGTCATATATCCCACCACCACCGGGGTACCATGAAAGCTTCTAGTTCTCTGCCGAGTGCAGGATTGCCCATCTTCCTCAGGATTTCCGAAAGAAGCAGAGGGAAGATACAACCACTATAGAAGAGGTTAAAAGCTCTAAGCCAAATTCCCAATTAAAAAACTAACAACCCGTTAAAAAAAGTAGGCAAAGGATACGAACAGGCACTTCTCAAAAACAGAGATACATGCAGCCAACAAATATATGAAATAAAAGCTCAACATCTCTGATAGATAAATGAAAATCAAAACCACAATGAGATACCATCTCAAGCCAGTCAGAATGGTGATTATTAAAAAGCCAAGAAACAACAGGTGCTGGCAAGGTTGCGGAGAAATAGGAACACTTTTACACTATTGCTGGGAATGTAAAGTAGTTTGGCCATTGTGGAAGACAGTGTGGCAATTCCTGAAAGATTTAGAACCAGAAATACCATTTGACCCAGCAATCTCATTACTGGGTATGTACCCAAAGGAACACAAATCATTCTATTATAAAGATACATGCACACGTGTGTTCATTGTAGCACTATTCATAATCGCAAAGACATGGAACCAACCCAAATGCCTATCAATGATAGACTGGATAAAGAAAATGTGGTACATATACACCATGGAATACTATGCAGCCATAAAAAGGAACAAGATCATGTGCTTTGCAGAGACATGGATGAAGCTTCCAGTTGTTCCAGGAAAGGAACAACCAGTACCAGCCACTGCAAGGTTGAGCCATTATCCTCAGCAAATTAATGCAGGAACAGAAAACCAAACACCAAATGTTCTCACTTATAAGTACGAGCTGAAAATGAGAACACATGGACACAGGGAAGGGAACAACACACACTGGGGCCTGTTGCGGGAGTGCAGTGGAGGGGAAGAGCATTAGGGAAAAGAGCTAATGCATGCTGGTCTTAATACCTAAGTGATTGGTTGATAGATGCAGAAAACCACCATAGCACACATTTACCTATGTAACAAACCTGCACATCCTGCACATGTACCCCAGAACTTAGAAAAATAAAATAAAATAAAGTGAGTATAAATACCACTGCTAAATTGCCTCTGGGTTGCTATTTTGGGTCCAGTGCCTATGGCGTGGCCCTGCTCTGTAAGCAGCAGTACCTGTGCTACTGCTGTATACTGCTACTTCAATAAAACTTGCTGTTTAAAACAAACAAACAAATAAGCAAACATACACACACACAAATCAACAACCAAAAACCAAACTTAAGTGAAACCATTAAGTGAGACAAACACGGAGGGAACAAACTGGCAAGTTTGTAAAAGACTGTTGTAAAAGATTGTGGCCCAATTATCAAGTATTTCAAAAAAGGCTGAAAATCCATATTTTTATGTAAAATCCCACAATGTTTAAGTGTTGGCAAACAAGTCAACATGTTTTAAATACTGTCCAGGATCAGTAGACAAACTACTAGTGTGTCTTGGGAAACCAACCTTACTGGTCTGCATTTTGAGACAGGAGAAGATTAAGAGCAAATAAAATCCCAAGCCATTTCTCCCTTTCCTGGCTCTCACCTAGACATTCCATGTGACAGACAGACTTTGTGTTGCCTCCAGAAAGGCACAGCCCAAGTACTTCTCTCTAAGAGGAGGGAAACAACTCAGCCTGCTTGCCCACCTGCTCTGAGCCATCACCCTTACTGTAACCTTATTAAACCAGAACTGTTTCTCATTCTCATTTCCTAACTCTTGCACATCCTTCAGGGTTCAGTTTATGTTACTTATTCCAGAAATGTTGCCTGCATCCCCAAATCCAAGTTCCTAATACCTCGTATATATCCCAATACTAGCATCTATCAAACTGTTTCCATTGTGTTTTTATTCATCGGTCTCCCCCAGAATCCTGTAATAGGGCAGGGATGGTGTCTTGGATACCACTGATCTCCATTACCTAATCCAGTGTCTGGCAAAGAAATTTTTATGGAGTGCGTGAATGAACACGTGTGTCCCAGCTCTTCATTTTCACCTAGCTAGCTCCTTCCCTGGCTTTCCCTTCAAAGACGGAGATGCAGCCTCGGCCAGGCACAGTGGTTCATGCCCTTAATACTAGCACTTTGGGAGGCCAAGGTGGGAGGATGCCTGTGCCAGGGGTTCAAGAACAACCTGGGCAACATGACAAAACCCCATTTCTATAAAAAATCTAAAAAATCATGTGGTGGTGCATGCCTATAGTCCCAGCTACCCAGGAGACTGAGGTGGGTGAATCACCCCAGGAAGCTGAGGCTGCCGTGAGCTGTGATCATGCTACTGCACTCCAGCCTGGGTGACAGAGTGAGACCCTTTCTTAAAAAAAAAAAAAAAAACAGCCTTCAAGATAGTCTCCCTGATGGAACTTTCAGTTAAGAAAAAACTGTAGCTTTAAAACAAAATTACATGTCTTTGCTGGGCGCGATGGCTCACTCCTGTAATCCCAGCACTTTGGGAGGCCGAGGCGGGTGGATCACGAGGTCAGGAAATCGAGACCATCCTGGCTAACACGGTGAAACCCCGTCTCTACTAAAACATACAAAAAATTAGCCGGGTGAGGTAGTGGGCGCCTGTAGTCCCAGCTACGCGGGAGGCTGAGGCAGGAGAATGGCGGGAACCCGAGAGGCGGAGCTTGCAGTGAGCCAAGATCGCGCCACTGCACTCCAGCCTGGGCGACAGAGCGAGACTCTGTCTCAAAAAATAAAAATAAAAAAATTTTAAAAATGCATGTTTTTTAAAACTACATTTCCAGCTACTCTGGGCACACTGCCTATGGGGTAGCTCTGCTTGACAAGGAGCAGGAAAAAAAAGATAAAATACATTTCTATAGAAAAATAATTGTTTAGAAAAAGAAGTAAACAGAACAAAACACGAAAGTCCCATATTAATTCATCTCATTTTCCACTTCATTGTCAAAAGTTTGGTGAGCAATTTTTCCTTCTATTTGCTATATGCATATATGTACATATATTCACATGCATCTTCTTGTTTTAAACATACATGAGATCATATTATAGTATGTTCTGCCTCTTGTTTATTTACCTTCCTTGGTAAAGCTCTTCCTGTAGTCACACATGTATCTTTTTTTTTTTTTTTTGAGACGGAGTCATCCTCTGTCCCCCAGGCTGGAGTGCAGTGGTGCCATCTCAGCTCACTGCAACCTCCACCTCCCAGGTTCAAGCAATTCTTCCTGCCTCAGCCTTCCGAGTAGCTGGGATTACAGGCGCCCACCACCACACCCATCTAATTTTTGTGGTTTTAGTAGAGACAGGATTTCCCCATGTTGGCCAGGCTGGTCTTGAACTCCTAACCTCAGGTGATCTGCCCGCCTTGGCCTCCCAAAGTTCTGGGATTACAAGCATGAGCCACCACGCCAGGGCAAAACATGTATCTAATCTTTTAAATGGCTATACAGAATTCTATAAAAGACAGACATGCCATGTTTTATTTAACCACTCCTCTATTGAGAGTATTTAAGTCACTGACTTTCATTTTCCAACTCACATTTCCATGTTTTAATTTTTCCTATAAATATGTAATACTTTTTATGCAAAAAAAAAGAGAGAGAAAATCTTCAAAACAAGCAAACATACCATCTCTCAAGAGCTGGCAGTGTGGTCTGCCGCACGCATTGGAGGTGCCACTATCTCTGGCCCTCAGGATTTCAGCCATGTTCTCTGTACCTTTTCCTCTGGAGGCAAGTCATTTAGAATAATCGCTTAACATGCCTCAAATTAGACTCTTCAGTTGTAAAGGCCTAGAGCTACATGTAAATGTTGAGAGCACTCAGCCTCTTGCACTCCATTTTGTCATTGGTAAACAAGTTAATAAAAATCGCGCCAGTAGGTTGTTATGTGAGAAGAAGGCTGAAGTAGACAGTGGTCCCTAGGAGGGGGCTACATGTAATCAGTCATTTCCCAAGAAAACTAGAAACCACAGAAAAAAAGAGTAAGAATCTCCTTTGTTTCTTCTCTCTTCACAGAGTTTTAATGCCAGGGTACGCAAGAATCATAGTCACCTGGTGTTTGTGAAAGATACATTTTAGGAAAGAAGTCATTATATAAAAAAGATACTTGCACACGCATGTTTATAGCAGCACAATCGCAATTGCAAAAATATAGAACAAGTCCAAAATGCCCATCAATCAGCAAGTGGATAAAGGATATGTGATGGAATATTACTCAGCCATGAAAAGGAATGAATTAATGGCATTCACAGCAACCTGGATGGGACTGGAGACTATTATTCTAAGTGAAGTAACTCAGGAATGGAAAACCAAACATTGTATGTTCTTGCTCATAAGTGGAAGCTAAGTTATGAGGATGCAAAGGCATAAGAATGATACTACGGACTTTGGGGACTCTGGAGGAAAGGGTGGAAAAGGGGTAAGGGATAAAAGGCTTCAGATTGGTTACGTGTACACTGCTCGGATGATGGGTACACCGAAATGTCACAAATCGCCACTAAAGAACACACTCATGTAACCAAATACCACCTGTTTCCCCAAAAACCTATGGAAAAAAAAAAGATACATTATAGGTCTCACCTACAAAGGTTTCTATTTCGTTGGTTTAAGTGGGGCCCAGGAATCTGCATGTTAAGCAAGTGATAGTCCAAGTAACGCTGAGGCAGGGGGTCCATGCACCACTTTGGAGAAACACTGGCTCCCCTGGAACTGCAGAGCTGGCCACAGCAGAGCAATTCTGCCTACTGCAGTGATGCCCACACATCACTGGTGGGAAGGAGGAAAAGCAGGCTCAGTTTGGTGGCTCCCACCAGTAATCCCAGCACTTTGCGGGGACCAAGGCAAGAGGATCACTTAAGCCCTGGGGTTGGAGACCAGCCCAAACAACATGGCCAGACACCATCTCTGCAAAAAAAAAAAAAGCCAGCTATGGCATTGTGTGCCTGTAGTCCCAGCTACTGGGGAGGCTGAGGTGGGAGGATCACTTTGAGACCAGTAGCTCAAGGTTGCAGTGAGCCATGATTGCATCATTGGACTCCAGTTTGGGTGACATAGCAAGAGCCTGTCCCCCCCCAAAAAAGGAGGAAAAGTGGGGTCCAGCTCTTGCTTTGTTCCCATCCTTGTGACTTCACAAGGGAGGGCCTAAATATGTTCAGAAACAGAACACTGAAAGACAGTTAATCTTGAGCAAATACAGAATACTCAACCTAGGAAAGAGTAAAGACCTTGAAAACTGTGCCCTAATGCTAGGAAGATCTTAGGGCTGGTTTAATGAAACAGCTGAGACAAGAAATCAGGCTGCTGTGCATTGATTGTACCTGTCAAAGCTTTAGTGTTGAGCCACATAAATTTATTTGGCCTACGTTTGGTTGTTTATGTTACATTCTTTTATTCATTCAGTTAGCCAACTCTGCCAACTATATGATAAGACTTCAAAAGGGCCTTTTCTACCAGAATGGACATAATTTAAACAGGATGGTCAGCTTTTAGACAGGCACAACACTATATATACAGATTTCAAGAAAAACTGGTGCTTCCTTATGTCATTGGTTCATTTGAGAAACATTTATTGAATACCTCTTTGTCTCTGGTGCACATTTTTATAAAATCACCTTGAGTCCCAGCTCAAATGTCACCTCCCTGTCAAGCTTTTCCCAAAGCTCTCAGGCAGAATGACTCTTTGAAAACTGTATGTAAATAAATGTATTTATTAATTTATCTTGCCTGGTATCAAAAAAAAGAATTTAGACTGATGTCACATATTATACAATCCAGTGATTTTATGGTTGGAAGGAGTTTTATTATACCACTAATCTCTGCATAATAAAAGTCACTATTTACCTACCTGCCTCCCCAAGTGGATCACAAACTTCGTGAGAGAAGACTGTATCTTATTCATCACTGAATCCCAACACATGTAGGTGTTCAGGAAATGAATACAGACACACATATATGAGCAAACACCAAGCGAATGTTATCTTTCAAAGTAGTACCTTGGGAAAGCGTGCGTTTTTCAATAATGCTGACACCGCAAAAAATTCCTGTCAAATTTGAAATTATCTTCAGAACAAGTTTCAAAAGCACACAAGAGAACAAAAAATATTATTTTAACTTACTCTTTCATTTTTCCCCGAAACACTTTATTCTCCAGAATTGATTATAAATTTATTTAGGCAGTTTCCAAAAGTCAAATTCCTTCTCAAAGGATGGTGAATCGCCAGAGAGAAGGTACAAATCTCTCTGTAGATGACCTCTAAATATTTTAGTCTTGTCCTGTCACAGCGATTCCATCCCTGTCCCTTACCCAGATCCCCCAAATGACTTAGATTTAAAGATTTCAGTTCAAGCCCAGCTCCATCACTTGTTATTGGTTTAAATATGGGCAAGTATTTGAGCTGTCTGAGCCTCAGTTTTCTCATCTGTGAAACAGGGAAAATAAGAACCAATATATTTTGATCATTGTGCTAACTATTTTTTAATTAATTAATTTTCACCTGAAAATTAAAATTTTTGTTAGTAATATTATTTTTCATTAGCAAATCATAATTACATACATTTGTGGGATACAATGTGATGTTTCAATATATGTACATTACGTGAAATGATAAATCATGTCAAATAACATATCCATCACCTCATTTACCTATCATTTTTATGGTGATACATTGGAAATTTACTGTTAGTTATTTTGAAATATAGAATACATTATTATTGACTATAATCAATAGTGCAATAGATCTCAAAACCTATTCCTCCTGTCTGTCGAAACTTTGTATTTTTTTCTTTTTTTGTTGTTCAAACTTTGTATTTTGTGGTCAACATCTCCTGGTTTCCTCCTTTTCCACCTCCCTAGCCTCTGGTAATCAGCATTCTACTCTCTACTTCTATGAGTTTGACTTTTTTAGATTCCACATATAAGTGAGGTCATGAGGTATTTGTCTTTCTGTACCTGGCTTATTTCACTCAGCATAATGTCCTCCAGATTTATCCACGTTATCACAGTGACAGAATGTCTCCCTGTTTAGGTGGAATAGTATTCTGTTGTTCATATATACCACATTTTCTCCATCCATCTGTGTTGATGAACACAGGTTGATCGTATATTTGGGATTGTGAAGAATGCTGTAATGAATGTGAGAGCACAGATATCCATTCAACATATTGATTTCAGTGATCCACACTCACTGGAGTGATCCACACTCCTACAAACATGCCCAGGAAATGTTTTTGCCCTTAACAGTTTCTTCTCAATTCTTCTCTTTTAATGTACAGTAAGAAAACCCTGGAGGAGAGTGCCGAGGATGAGATTTATAGAGGAGGCTAGCGCTCCCTCTAGGGGCCAAAACAAGGTATCCTCAACACTGTAGCACTGACTGTGAAGGCAACTTTTTCTTTCTTTTTTTAAAAATAGAGACCGAGTCTTGCTCTGCCACCCAGGCTGGAGTGAATTGGCACAATCATACTCCCTGCAACCTCGAGCTCCTGGGAATAGCTAGGACTGAAGGCACACCACCACCATGACTGGCTAATTTTTTAAATTTTTTGGTAGAGATGGCATCTCACTGTGTTGCCCAGGCTGGTGTCGAACTCCTGGTCTCAAGCAATTCTCCCACTTTAGCCTCCCAAAATGTTGGGATTACAGGTGTGAGCCATTGCACCTGCAAATTTCTTTTTTAAGAAAACATTAGTTGATGTGATAAGATATGGCAACATCACCAGAACGACCTCACAGAGTGACAGATGTAAAAACACTCCTTTGATCACACAGTTATTCAGCAAACATTAAGTAACTATTACATACCAGGCACTGTGTAAAGTACAGGATACTTGGATGTTGAAGTTGATGTTGCTTTTTTAAAAATCAGTCTCAGGGTGTACCGTGCGTAGTTGCTGTCCTTCTCTACATATTGTACATTAAATTTTAAAGGAATGTTAGTATTAAATTGAACCTCAGAAGGCATCTAGTTCTGCCACCAAGATATTTCTGAAATTCTCAAATTACATAAATCTTTCTAATGATCAAGATCATGACAGAATTTTTGGGGTTTTGTTATTAAATATTTGAATACATACATGTTTAAAGTTTTTTGCAATCTATTTTCTAAGGTAGTCTTAGAAGAAAGTAAATTTTTAAATTTTTTAGGATGAAATTCTTCAGGAAAAGCAAATGCATTTGTCTCAATATATGTCCATTTTCTGTTCATTGCACCTGGAGACCAAAGCCAGATGAAAGAAATAAGAAGGATGGGCAGCAGCAGATGAAGATAAGTTATAAAGTTCTTTATTTGGATGTTGGATATTGTCTTAGTCCATTTGACCTGCCATTTAAAAATATCATAAACTGGGTGGCTTCCAAACAACAGAAATTTATTTCTCACAGTTCTGGAGGCTGGGAAGTGCAAGATCAAGATGCCCACAGAGTTGGTGTCTGGTGAGGGCTTGCTTCCTAGTTCACAGGTGGCGTCTTCTCACTGTGTCCTTGCATGGTAGAAGGGGTAAGGCAGCTCTCTGGGGCCTTTTTAACAAGGGCACTAGTCCCATTCATAAGGGTTCTACCCTCATGACCTAATCACTTCCCAGTGGTTTCACCTCCTAATACCAGCACAATGATGGTTAGGTTTCAACATGTGAATTTGAAGGGGACACAAACATTCAGACCATAACAGATGTTATCTTCATATGATGATGATAGTAAAAGATCAGTTAAGCATGCTGAGAGCTGACAGTAAGTTTTACCATAGTTTACACAAACTCTGATGAGTATGAAAACATAAAATAATCTGAGTAAAAATTTAATTCACCTCAAATGCCCACATATCAGTAGTGATCGTTTGCTTCTTACAGGCCAGCTTTCACTCCTTCTAATAGTGTTACGGTTTCTCTTGAGGAAACACCTCTTACCCATTCTCTGTTCATGTGGTTTAAGTGGAGTTAGCTCCATCACCAGAGCAAAGTTGGTCATGTGACCCAGAGCTAGCCAGTCAGAGCATCAATCACATACTGTTGACCTCCATAATTGGTGCAGAATGTGTACATTCTTGGGATATACTGAGACAAGTAAGAGAGAAATGAGAAATGAACTCTTTTCTGCATCTTGAAACTGCAGCCTCCGGGAGGCTACTAGATGGGAAACATCTACCTGAGCGTAAAACCAGAACAAAGCAAAGCAGAAATGAAAAATGGATTTGAAGGGTGGTCTGAATGAAATCAAACACCTAGATCCAGCTGAGACTGAAGCTAATTCTATCCCAGGACTTTTAGGTCATATTATGTGACCCAATAATTAATTGGTAAAAGCCAATTTTCTGTCATTTGCAACCATAAGTGTCCTGACTACTGCAATTTCCATTCTTCATCAGTTCTAAGTCTCTGGTTGCTCCTGTTTCAGATCCCAGCCACCCTAAACCTAGCCCATTCTGTTTCCAACCTAAACTCAAATTATAACTAAGATAATAGTATGTTCCTAAAGCACATAGATTTATTTATAATAAGACTAATATCTTTGAAAGTAAATTCAATTAGTAAGCTTATAATTAGCTGAATAAACTTCACTTCTGCTAACTATGTGTTTTATGGGCAAAACAAATGACAGACTAATCCGACCTGAGATTCAATTTGACTTCTGAGTAAATGGTAGATGGAGCATGATAAGATATATAAACTATTAATAGAATGATTGTCACATGTTGTGTGCTGTGGCGTGTGTGTGTGTGTGTGTGTGTGTGATGAGAGAGAATTTGAAAGTTTGCAATGTGATCAAGATTACCCAAGAATAATTGGATTTGGGCTCAGGACAGGGTCATAAACAGATACCACGAATACATCAGATTCCTTCTTTGATAACGTGAAAGACATCTAGACACTTCAAAGAGTTTTAGTTCTATAAATAAGGAAACTAACAGTTGTAAAGATTTCCAACATAGCCACAGAAGTTGGTTATCACTTTGTCTTTCTTCCTTTTTTCTTTCTTTCTGGTCTTTCTTTAACAAGCATTTATTCTGTGCTTACCACATGCTATGGACAGCACTTAGGCAACAGGGATTCAGCAGTGCACAGAACAGCAAAAACTTCTGACCTCCAAAAACTCACAAGTCATAAATTCAAAAAATAAAACTATTGTAATGATATAATTGCATAATTTAATGGAACTACATTCAAAGGACATTGTGGGAGGTAAGAAGGAATGATCAACTCTGCTTTAGAGGAGGAGAGCTCACAGAGGGCTTTATAAGGGTTGGACTTGAAAGACTTTAGTGGAGATTTTTAGGAAAATCCACTGTAAGGAGCTTTGGATCCCACCACGCGCACCCCAACAAAATATCAAAGGTTGTTTTTTTTTTTTTTGAGACGGAGTCTCACTCTGTCTCCCAGGCTGGAGTGCAGTGGCAGATCTCAGCTCACTGCAAGCTCCGCCTCCCGGGTTTACGCCATTCTCCTGCCTCAGCCTCCCGAGTAGCTGGGACTACAGGTGCCCGCCACCTCGCCTGGCTAGTTTTTTTTTTTTTTTTTTTTTTTTTTTTGTATTTTTTTAGTAGAGATGGGGTCTCATCGTATTAGCCAGGATGGTCTCTATCTCCTGACCTCGTGATCCGCCCGTCTCAGCCTCCCAAAGTGCTGGGATTACAGGCTTGAGCCACCGCGCCCGGCCCAAAGGTTTTCTTTCAACTAGAGATAGCAGATGGGATCAATAGACCACAATTACCTCAGAGTCTCTTAGAATTCCCTACCATCACAAGTGCCTTTGAGTTGCGTATTTTAGTGGTTAAGGCCACGGGCTTTAGGTAGTATCTTCCTTTCACCACTTGCTTGCTGAACAAGTTTGGGCAAGACACTGAAGCTAGGTACTCTAAAGGTTGCTATGGTCTTTTCAAAAAGGTAAGTTGTGGGTCTTGAGGGAGGAGAACTTGTAACTCCCACAAGTCCTCTGCTTAAGGTGTTTTTGGTTGAAAAGCTTGCCTGCTTATTCATTTAAGGTACAGAGTTCTATAAATCAGAGTACTTGTCACTTTGCATCCCAAATAAGGTGGATGAAAAGAATAACTGGACATCTCCATGAACTTTTAGTTTCTGTCTGGGAAAGATACTAGAAGTAGTTAGAAGCTTCAACCATCGCCATCTCCAGGGTGCCTTGGAGATCATGTAATTTAGTGACTGTTCCACTGACTCTAGGTTCAAATCCTGGCTCATCATTTGCTAACTGAGAGACCTTGGGCAAGTCGCTTAATCTTTCTGCTTAATTTCTTCATCTGTAAAATGGGGACCTTTTCTATGGCGTTGTAAGGATTAAGTAAGATAATACACATTATCATAGACCACTGCAAAGTGACATTGTAAACCCTCCAGAAAAGTTTATTCAGCCCTTATTATTATTATAATTTGATAGAACAACCAGCTGGTTAGCTGAATACAGGTTTGCCTGGGGACTGGAGCACACACCCCACCCCCACTTCCCTGTACCTGCTCCTATCACAAAAAGCTCTAGTCAGCCCTGGGGCAAGAATGGGTGAACGAATGAAAAATCTCACCTTCTAAGCAGCAAATCTCTCTGCTTATGTTAAGGCGTAAAGGGAGAGTGAGTCTCTTTAATGCAATTGCAATTTTTAAAAAATGAAAGTATAGCCTAGCCCAGACAGATATGACATCTCTTATTTTGGCAGATTTCAAAATAGAATATTATCTTTGTAGGATGTCTGTCCACTCTGCCCTAAAACCAGCCCGTTTCATACACGTATACACAGGGTGGAAAACGGACACCTTTCCTCAACACCAATGGATTTTAAGCTCCACTGAGAGTGGGGACTTTACTCTCCAATATCCATATAACCTATAAGAGCAAGAGGCTCACAGTAGGCACTCAGTAAACATTTGTCTAATGAATGAACATGACCACGGCCCCCTGACACAGCTGATTAGACTATAAGTAAACACTTTCAAACCCTGGGCCAATCAGATTCCATCTTGCGAAGATGTGAATTCAGGTTCTGGAGAGAATAGATTCTTGAGCAGTCAGCCCTGGCTTTTAAGAGTGATATAAACTCTGAGGCTAAGGGCGCCACTGGAGGAGGGGGAGGAAGCATGAGCAGGCAGAAGAGGGGCGACTGCCCATTTGGGATGGGAAAATGAAGCAAAAACACAGAGCAGAGCAGACACAGAGACAAGAACCCTTGGAACCCTAGAGAGAGACATGGGGCTGGAGAGGGCAGCTGCCTTAGGCCCTGTTTCCAGTTCCTGATTCCTGGTCTTCATGAAGCCCAGCTTCTCTCCCCTCCCTGGCATTTTGGGAGATGCTCCAGTAGAGCCTTTCCTTTGTTTACGTCATTTTGAACAGATTTTAGTCTGTACAATCGAATAATCCCTAGGGCATTAGAAATATGCCAAGGTGTTCAAAGAAAGATGAAACTGTCTGAAAATGATTCAAAGCTATGAACATTCAGTAACTGTCAACTGAAATATTATAAGGACTTTGGCACCCACACACCAAATTTACATAATGAGCTAAGTGTTTACTTAGACTCATCCCCTAAGAGTCGTCTCTGCCTACTTAAAGAGTTCAGAAAGCTTTTATAGATTTTCAAAAAGAGTTTTTCCTCTTCAGTGCCAAAACCACCTGTGTACTAAAGGCAAATTTGCAAAAAAAACACAAAGGGGCGGGGGTGGGTCCTGACAAATATGAAAGGCAACTTCCTATTCATTTAAACAATTTAAGCTTTTATTCAGGAAACTGAATAACTGTTTTCTGAATATATATGATTTTATTATGAGAGCCGTTGCTCTCAGAATTATTTTTGCCATAATCCACATAAATTTACAAGAATGTAATTCTCCCCTCCCTTTTTAGTTGTGGAACAAGAAGCTGATTGTGTATGTAGTACGAGTTGAAATACTTTGGAAATCCTGATCTTCACCCCCAAAATGTGCTTTGTCTGCAGCCTTCTCCATTTTGGCTGATGGCAACTTTATCCTTCCAGTTGCTCAAGCCAAAAACCATCATTTTACCTCTTTTCTTTCCATTCTGGGATGGGTTGAATCATGTTCCTTAAAGAGATTTGTTGAAGTTCTAACTGCCAGTACCTGGGAATGTGACATTATTTGAAAGTTGGGGCCGGGTGCATTGGCTCACGCCTGTAATCCCAGCACTTTCGGAGGCCAAGGTGGGTTGATCACCTGAGGTCAGGAGTTGGAGACCAGCCTGGCTAAAATGGTGAAATCCCGTTTCTACTAAAAATACAAAATTAGCTGGGCATGGTGGTGGGTGCCTGTAATCCCAGCTACTAGGGAGGCTGAGGAAGGAGAATCACTGAATCCAGGAGGCAGAGGTTGCTGTGAGCAACGGCACACAGCACTCCAGCCTGGGCAACAAAGTGAGACTCTGTCTCAGAAATAATTAAAGTTGGGAATGAGGTCACACTGTAGTAGGAAGGGCCTGTAACCCAATATGACTGATGACCTTATAAGAAGAGGAAAAGAAACTAAAATGAAAAAAAAAAGAAAAGAAAAAAACAACCAACAAAATCCTTCCAGTAGGACATAGCTAAAATAAATAAATAAATAAAAATTTTAAATAAAAATGTAAAGGAAAAAAATAAAGAGGAAAAGAGATGCAGAGACATAGACACAGGTGGGGACAGTGCCCTGTGACTGCAGAGGTGGAGGTGGCAGTGCCGCAGCAGGAGGCCTTCCTTAAGTCTGAGGATTGCCAGCAACTGCCAGAAATAAGGAAGGGGCAAAGAAGGATTGATGCTCCCCTAAAGGTTTCAGAGGGAACCTGGCTCTGCCAACACCTCGATTTCAGACTTCTAGCCTCCGGAACTGTGAGACAACACATCCCTTTTTTGGTTTTCTGTTTGTTTTTGAGATGGAGCTTCAGTCTGTGGCCCAGGCTGGAGTGCAGTGGTGCGATCTCGGCTCAGTGCAACCTCCGCCTCCCAGGTTCAGTGATTCTTCTGCCTCAGCCTCCCTAGTAGCTGGGATGACAGGTGCCCACCGCTACGCCCAGCTGATTTTGTATTTTTAGTAACCATTTTAGCCAGTCTGGTCTTGAACTCCTGACCTCAGGTGATCCACCCACCAAAAGTTTTAATGGCTGCATAGTATTCCACTTTAACCTGGAAACTATTTATTGACCATGTATTAGGTGACAGACACTATGATTATTTACACCCCTATCAGTCCTAGTTTACCTATTAGAAAACTGAGAAGCAGAGGCCCAAGTTGCTTATTTGAACCTGGAATTACCTGACTCTCAAATTCAAGTTCTTTCCTACACCAGAGATTGTCAACCAACCTGCACATTAGAAACCTCTGGAGGACATTTGCATTACACAAATGCCTGGACCCATTTCGGACTGAAGAGATCTGATTCTCTCAGGTTGGAGTTGGATGTCTATTAGTTTTGTTAGTGTTTCCCATGATCCTGGCGCACAGTCAGAGCTGAGAGCCATTGTCTCACAGCATTCTGCTTCTCACACTGATTGTACATATACCTCTTTCTGACTTCCTTTTTCTTTTTCAGATTTCTTTTTTTCAGAAGGTCCTGGGTGTGTTTAGCCAGAGCATGGTAGGGACCAGATGCATAATGATAGGCTATTATTTCCAGAAAGGTTACAGCACTTTCTCATTGCGGAGATAAATAATGGAGGATGGTTAGGGATCTTTCAGGAAGCCAGGGCAGAGCAGATGTCAGTACAAAGGATAACGACACAGTAGGGAGGACACTGAGTCAGACAGTGGTCAGATGATGGCTCTCTTATCAGCTTTTTTTGGTTTACAGAGAAAGAAATGAAACAGTATGTCTCTGTCCTCTTGAAATTAGCAATGATCTCTGGGAAACTGCTTCAGGATTGCTAGAAGGTGAGGGGCAGTAGGCAGTCTTGCACTATTAATTACACTTGTTCTAAAAAATAATAGGTGTTTTATGTGCAACGGAGTGCATGCACACACACACACACACACA